>NC_090273.1:50692991-50994594 GCF_040414725.1 Anabrus simplex | reverse complement strand
TGTATTCTGATTACAATTAATGAATACTCTGTCCCCAGGTGGCGGTCATCCTTGACAGAGAGAAAAATATTCTATTAATTAATTAATTCATTCATTCATTCATTGCGCCGCTGAGTGCCTCAGACGGTTGAGGCGCTGGCCTTCTGACACTTACTTGGCAGGTTCGATTCTGGCTCAGTCCGGAGGCATTTGAAGGTGCACACATACGTCAGCTTCGTGTCGGTATATTCACCGGCATGTAAAAGCATTTCTGCGGGACAAAATTCTGACATATCGGCGTCTCCGAAAACCGTAGAAGTAGTTAATTGGGCATAAAACAAATTACATTATTATTTACTATTAATTAATGATTAATTAATTATTTAATTCATACTTCCATCTTTTCTTAGCCCCAGGGGCCGATGACCTACATTTAGCCCCTTAAACAGCAATAATAATAATAATAATAATAATAATAATAATAATAATAATAATAATAATAATAATAATAATAATAATAATAATAATAATAATAATAATAATAATAATAATAATAATCTCTTTTCTCTTATTTTTCCAATGCCTTTTCTACTTATAGTCTACCCATCATCTCTTAGCATTGCATACCGGTACCATCTCGACATGATGTGTATTTATTCTTATAATCGGGCAACCTCTGCTCTCCCTTCGATGTGCTCGTGCTTTATTTGACTGCACATTCATCTGAACATTCTCGTGTTAATTCCGCGGCCCACAGGCTGGTTGGATCCCTAAATAACAACTGTGCCAGATAGCCTGAACGCACCTGAAGAGTGAAGTAGCTTACCGTAGCTGTCCTCAGCTAGCCAGAAGTTGTTACTTATCAGTCTGTCAAGCCCACTCAAACACATCTATCAATCAACCGTATAAGCGACACTTTTATATTGCACATGCCTCCATAAAGACTTGGCGTCAAGAAGGGCATCTGACCGTAGAACAAGGCCATGTTCTCATCTATGATACAATCAATCAATCAATCAATCAATCAATCAATCAATCAATCAATCAATCAATCAATCAATCAATCACCTACACCTGTCACCTGGGTAGCAGATTCTGAAATGATTTCAAAGAAAGAACTTCTTTGATAAATTATTCCAATCCCGAATTCCTCTTCCTACTATATACGAATATTTACCTCAATCTGCCCTCTTGAATTCCAATTGGTCTTCATACAATGATTTTTATATCATACTACTACTACCAAAGCAAAATCACCTCCGCACAGGCCATGAAGGCCCTTGGAGCAGTGGAAGGTAAAGGCTTCCACCATTGTTAACCTCGGCACGTGATGGGGGTAGAGTGGTTAGCTCTACGCCTGGCCGCCTTTGCCCCCAGAAATTAACCAGGTACTCATTTTTGGTGTAGGCTGAGTGAACCTCAGGGCCATATGCACCTTATACGACTTCCTGACGGGGATTCGAACCCACATCCTTCCGGGCGAACCGAGCACGCCTTTACCGCCTCGGCCAGGCAACTACTACTACTACTACTACTACTACTACTACTCCTTCTTCTTCTTCTTCTTATTATTATTATTATTGTTGTTGTTAACAGTTTCTTTGCGTCGTCGCACTGACACAGACCGATCTCAAGGCTACGATGGGAGAGAAAAAGGCTAGAAGTGGGAAGGAAGCGATCGTGACTTTAATTCAAGAAGAGTTCTAGCATTTGCCTGGTGTGAAAATGGGAAACAACAGAAAACCATCTTCAGGGCTGCCGACAGTTCGGTTCCAACCCACTTGCTCGGTATATATCTTATTCGAACAGCTCGTTTCCTTATTCCCTACTCTTCTCAATCCAAAGTTTGCAATATCGTCGCAACACTATTCTTCTATCAGAAATCACCAAGAACAATCTTTTCCAGTTCTCGAATCAAGTAATCCTGGCGAGGGTTTCATACACTGGAACCATACTCTAATTAGAGTTTTACCAGTTTTATATGCTCTATCGTTCGCACCGGCGATCTTATCCGAGTTGAGGGAAATGCAGCAGAAGAAGAAACAGAAGGCTAGTGTTAAACAGGCTCATCCGTAAATGTGAATTTATTCAATGACAGTTATTCAAGAGATGTTTATTACACTATTTGTAGTGTTAACCGTTTCAGTTATATTTACATAAAATAAATAAACACACCAGCAAGGTGAAATTATTTGGCACTGTAAACTGAGAAAGTTTGGGAATCGCTGGCAGACAATAATAAAGAAAGCAGAGGATAAACTTGCTCCATTTCTGTCCAGATAATGGAAACTGTACGCGTGAGCTAATTAGACAACCGGGAAAATGAATGGGAGTGTTACGACACAGAACACAAGCTAGATCTGTCTACATTCGTGAGCAGACAACAACGCTGTCTTCACTACGGACACACATGTTAATTGGCCAAGCGAGAGCTGTGAAAGCATTTGTGGAGCGAGATCTTATCCTATCGAGGTGTTCCCCAGGGAACTGATCTACCATCACTAGTCTTGCTATTTTAAAATAGCCATTTTATTATTCATTTGCTGGTGAGAGCTAGTGTCTACAATGCACTATGTCTTCTGGTACGGCTAGAACTAATTTTAATTTCATTTTTCTGTCCGTCCCAATCTCATTCTTGGCTTTGACAGTATGAAAGTGACTGAGGCATGAGCGATGCTAGTAATGCCATTCATAATGCAGCCAGAATCTTTTACAAATAGTATAAAAATGTCGCTCGTAGGGTCGATTGGTGCGAACATCCCGGGGGCTTGGCAGTCTGATAAGTAATAGCAACTTCCGGAAAGGAACGGGAAACTACCCTCTCCCTTATTTCTGTAGTACACCTATACAGTGAAGTGATGTCCTGTTTGAAAAGTATTTTTCAACACTGTCAGAGTTATGAACATTTGCTAGCAAAACAGAATAAAACAAAACAGCCTATTCTTCAGTACTCAAAAAAGATATGTTAATGGTGATTGTTTTATCACATTCCAATAATACAGTGAAGATTCTTGGAATGAAAAAAAAAACAGTGTCTCCAAATCATGTATGGCTACAGATATTTCACATCGCGTAAATGCTGAAGCCGTCAAAAGGCTGGAAGCTTCGATCTTCAATATTCTCGTACTCAAGCGAGCCATATAGGCCTAGAATACAGTAAAAGAAAATGACCGAGCGAGTGAACGCATGGTTTGGGGCACGCAGCTATCAGCTTGCATTCGGGAGATAGCGGGGGTTCGAATCCCACTATCGGCAGCCCTGAAGATGGTTTTCTGTGGTTTTCCATTTTCACGCCAGGCGAATGCTGGGGCTGTGCCTAAATTAAGGACACGGCCGCTCCCTTTCCAGCGGTTTTCTATCATACCGCTTCCTTCCCCGCTCCTAACCCTTTTCTATCCTATCAACGCCATAAAACTAACATAAAAGAAGAAATTCAGATTAAGGCGGCAGAAAACTCTTGACCACCGTTAAAAGTTCTGGCATTCCTTACCGTTCTTGCTCTGTCTGCAATCGTTTGGGACCCTACAACAATGTAACCGCTAGTGTATACAGTATCTATCCCCAACACGGAATACGAGTATTTGTGATAACCGTCTTTATCGTTTACAGAACAGTCAAATGATTACTCTAAAAACATGAGAAACGTCATTAAAAAATTAACCTTCTCCGTGGGCGAGTAAATTTGAAGACGGCGAAAAGACATTTTGTGGGAAATACAGACACCTCATATTTTATGTTCTTCCATAGTGAGCCCTTATTCAGCGCTTAGGAAGATTTATACGGCGAAATTGATGGATAATTCACCAATACTTTGAAACGGATAGCCATCATAAAGATTCTATTTCATTCTGGGGCATATGTGGCAAGTGGACATGAAGCCTTGGCGCCAGCCGTCTGGGAGAGGCAGTTAGAACATCTCCGAAAACAGTAGATACACCGCCCAACCTATGTGAGCAAAGCCGCGAGCAATATAAATAAAACTATGATGTCTATGCTGTATATATCTTTATAGTGAAATTTTATTCTTTAGTGACTAATTTGCTATTTTATAGCAGATTTTTAGACGTCTAAAACTTTTTTTCATATCTAAGATATCGAGGTTTAGTTATTTGTTCAAAACAACTAAGATTCTCAGTCACTTTAGAAAATGATCTATGGCCGAAAATTTTAAGTTGTCGTCTTTGACTATGGCCGATTACGTCTGATTGTCCAAACTCCCATATTCGACTATGCTCGATTAGTAGATTGAGGCTAAAGGAGCTACGAGAAACCTCTCTGAACGCAGTTTTATTACGTTTCGCGGAACATGTCTGAGAGACAACACTTGAATGATCTTGAATGACTGCATGAGGTTTCTTTGTTGACAAGAATACGGTAAGATTATTTCCTTTGCTCGTTCTTAGAAGGTGTGTGTACACCAGTCGTAGCATGCGCAAACATGTCAAAGAGCGAACGTGACATGTACAGCGGTACTTGATCCTCCTGAGTCGTCTCCATTTTAGTGCCCAACAGCAACGGAGGAAATGGTTGCGTTTCTCAGATTTTGTGCTGTCTCCTTTTTAATTAAAGCAAGCATAGTTCTAGGGGCGGGTCGTGGGTTCCAGTATAAAGGAAGGAACTCTTTTCGGCGTTACTTGAGGTATCGTTTCCCGTCAATTTTCTCTTTTTCACCCACAAATGATCAAGGCCACCTTCTAATACAAAGGTTGGTAGCCTAGAATGCCTCTTAAGTTTAACCATTTCTTTGTCATTAAGATTTCTCTGTTCATATCAAAGCGTGATTCCTGTTTAAACAAATCTTCATAAAAGACTGTTACGCTTTTCAGTGTTCAGTCTGCAAGCCTCTGTGAATTAACTAAGCACCTAAACAATCCTCTATGTGTAACTAGCTCCCAGGTCTTGTTTAGTTCGACACCTCTTGTATTTAAAAACTGTCTAACCATCGTCACCTTGGTCTCCCTCTACTTTTCTTAGCCTCTACGGACGAGCCCATTATTGTTTTAGGTAACTTATTCTATTGACCCCAGCACCGAAGCCGGTTTGTGCATATAGCTTTATCCACCGACTTCATCCCTAACTTAGCCTTTATCTCCTCATTCCGAGTACTCTCTTGTCATTATTCCCACAGTTCTATGCCCGAAATCCTTCTTGCTACTTACATGTCTGTTAATTGTAATTTATGAATAAGATCTCTGGAGTCCACCCAGCTTTCACTCCAGTACAGCAAAGTCGGGCTGAAAACAGACGGTAGTAAAGAGTTTTCTTCCGAGAACTCACTTCTTTGCTATGGAATAACCTTGATCGCAACTGCGAGCTCACTGCATTAACTTCGCTGCACCTTGATTCAATGACATTAATTTACAACCATCCTGGGAGAACACACCCCGGATACCTGAAATGATCCACCAGTTTCAGTTTAGTACTCCCGACCTCACATACTTAGACTTCTTTCCTATTGACATTACAGCAGATATGGAAATGCAAATTTTCACACCATACTCACAGTACCTCGTTTCAAGCTTCAAGATATTTCATCGCAGGATTTCAGCACAGTCTGCCATTAAGACGAAGTCGTCTGCATAGGCCAAACTGATTACTACTTTTCCACCACTTTTCCTGCCACTTTATACCTTTCAGAAGACGATACATGTAAACTATGAACAACAAAGGTGAAAGATTATACAGCCTTGTCTAACCCTTCTAAGGACCTTGAGCCAAGAACTCATTCTACCATCAATTCTCTCTGCAGCCCGATTGTCACCATAAATACCTCCGGTTACCTGTAATAACCTGTCCTTAATTCCATAATCCTTTAGTGTGGATAACATCTTTTCCCTCTGTACTTCTGTCATTTGCGTTCTATCATATGTTTCTTCCAAAAATTCATTTTTGCACTGATACACTTATCAGCCGACTCCACTCGTTAGGGTCAGTTTAAATAAGCAAGCCTCCATAGACATGCACGTAAGAAAGAATATGACTTGAAAGAACCCAGGATGTCGAAAGGAAGAACAGTCTCCAAGTCATAACTCACGCTATCACCTGCCAGGGCAAATATAACAAGGTATCTTGGCGTGAGTTGCGTTGCTCGCTACTGAATCATATTTTGGCACGCCTTGCGTTTCACAAATTACGCCTTACAATCGGTGACACTTTGTAACACAACAGATTACAAATTTAAGAATGGCCTAAGTGTCCCAATACACCATTCATCCTTCGTAAGTTAAACAGAAGGACCAGATTTGGCACAACAATTAAGTCTCTTCAGCTCGATATTTAATATTTATGACAGCAGTGTTTTCTTTAATTAAAACAATCACAAAACATAATTTAATTGTGTTTGTAGTAAATTAAATTCTAAATAATCCAACTTTTCAAATTTGATATCGTCAACTCTGAATAGTCATTGTGAGGGATACAATAATAATAATAATAATAATAATAATAATAATAATAATAATAATAATAATAATAATATTTGATTTGCGTCCCACTAACTACTTCTTAAGGCTTTTGGAGACGCCGAAGTACGGAATTTAATCCCTCAGGAGTTTACGTGCCAATAAATTATCGACACGTGGCTGACGTATTCGAGCACCTTCAAATACCACCGAACTGAGCCAGGATCGAACCTGCCAAGTTGGGGTCAGAAGGCCAGCGCCTCAACCGCCTGAGCCACTCAGTCCGGCGAGGAATATTTTAATTCTATACATAGCGAAACATGACGCTGAGAATTACATTTTATCCAAACATGTAACTTCTCGTCGTTACTTAGCTGAATAGTCAGCACTGTTTCATAGGCTCCCGGGTTCGATTCCCGGCCGGGTCGGAGATTTTAATCGTGTCTGATTAATTCTTATGGCTCGGGGACTGGGCGTTTGTGTTTCTCTAAAAACTCTCTTCTTCATATTCAGACATCACACCACACTACCAACCACCAGAAAAACGCACAGTAGTGATTACTGATTACATCCCACCACATAGCCAGGCGTGAGGAAGGGCACTCGGCCGAAAAACAGAGATAAATCCTAATGTGCGACGCAGTTCGCACCCGCAACCCCACAGGCGTGGGAAAAACTGATAGAAGAATAACAACAACAAGAATGTGAATGTTTTGCGTATCGTTAAAAGGGGTTCTTAAACAAAACCCGCAAACATATCTCTTTCACACTTACGATTTTTTAAGCGATATTTGGTTGTATACGGATTCGATCTCACAACACTTATCATACATAACTAGTTCCTTATAAACTACGCTATACTGCTGCACGTCTGCGGCTACACGACGCACTGTAAGTGGTGGTAGTGGTGGTGGTGATTAGTTTTAAGAGGAAGTACACCTAGACAACCATCCTCTATATAACACTAATCAGAGGGAAAAAATGGAAGGGATCCGACACTTCGAAAAATGAAGGTATCGGCCAAAGGAAGACAAGGGCTACGAAGGGTGTAAAAACGAATGACTCCCTAGCCCTCGCAAGCCAAATAGCGTTGGGGTCAGAAAAGAACAAGAGTTGACCAAGAGAGGTTGGATAGGGTAGATGAAAGTGAGGAGCGTGGCACAAGTGAAAGTAATACTAGAAATCAGCTAAGAGCCCCGTGGTCGCCAACACACGCTCCAAAGTTCAGAGCCCCTGGAACCCCTTTTATTCGCCTCTTACGATAGGCAGGGGATACCGTGGGTGTTATTCTGCCGCCCCCACCCACAGGGGGAGACGCACTGTAAACCAAACACTCAGCATTTCATCTATTGATCACAATTCTTTCCTCGAAGTTCTCTCTTTTTGAAGCTACTTATTCTTTTACTGTTCCTTGGAGAAAAATAAACAGACCGTAATCATATTTACTTGTTTACTGTGCTGAAGCACGTACATCGTAAAGGCAGTCAACGTGTACAGTAAATGTCCAGAACATAAAGACCTCGAGAAAGTTCTCAATAACATCAGACATTCATCTGAATAACGCATCATTTATTTCGTCTCCGATAGTCTATAAATTGTGCTAAACCGTCGCCGTAAACATTCGACGTGTTACTGCGAAGTTAAACAAGTAAAAAGTGCTGAAGGGTAGTCTGACATTCGCGCGACCATTACAATGAAAAAGAAAGTAATCCACAGTTTCAGTCCTTCAGATAAGCAACTCAATGTTGAAAACATCCTAGGGATATGAGCAACGAATTTTAAGTAAATAGACTATACTAAACTTTTTTTTTTTTGCTAGTTGCTTTACGTCGCACCGACACAGATAGGTCTTATGGCGACGATGGGACAAGGAAGGGCTAGGAGTGGGAAGGAAGCGGCCGTGGCCTTAATTAAAGTACAGCCTGGTGTGAAAATGGGAAACCACGGAAAACCATTTTCAGGGCTGCCGACAGTGGGGTTCGAACCTACTATCTTCCGAATACCGGATCCTGGCCGCACTTAAGCGACTGCAGCTATCGTGCTCGGTTATAATAAACTATGACAATAGGCCTATATTCTTTATTTATTTCTAAAATATACAATCCTTTCTTTAATCATCGTTTCTGGTCGATCAGATTAGCAATTTGACTTTCTCTACCACTACGAGCGCTAATGTGAGTCAATGCATTGTTTCACTTAAGCACTGCCTTCGTGATGTACAAGCTCTTATAACTACATTCGGTGTGGACATTTTTCAAAAAATCAAATAAACGCCTGAGGGTATTGAACCAAGGAACACATTACAGAAAACATATGTAAATAAATTAATTTGGCTAGTATTTGAATAAAAAAAGAAAACTAATAAAAAAACAAGCAGTTTTATGCTGGTTTTCTGGAACTACATTTAAGCCGGAAGTAATTTTCGAAATTTATTTTTTTAGTTTGATAGAGCTATCCAAGACTCACAATTTGAAATCTTTTCGGGCCCGTTAGCCCTTCAACTTTCGGCACAATTGAGAAAATTGCTTAATTTTACGTTTTTCATAGTGTGGGGACCCGTTCTTTGTCTGCTAATATATATATTCAACATTAAAAACTGTATTTACCTGTAGCATAAGAACAGTAGGCCTATGCACAGTTAATATGCAGAGGCTATTTACAATGTCACATGACAAGGAGAGCTAATAGCTTCAGATCTAACGCACTAATCTACTTTAGGACTATAGGTGCTGTGAACAGAAAATAGGATAAGTCCCTCAGATATGTCTGTTTTTTACAATTGGCTCTATGTCGCACCGATACAGATAGGTCTTATGGCGACGATGAGATAGGAAAGGGCTAGAAGCGGGAAGGAAGTGACAGTGGACTTAATTAAGATACAGCTCCAGCATTTGCCTGGTGTGAAAATGGGAAACCACGGAAAACTATTTTCCGGGCTACCAACAGTGGGGTCCGAACCCACTATCTCCCAAATGCAAACTTGCAACTGTGCACCCATAACCGCACAGCCAACTCGCTCGGTGATATGTCCTTGTTACATTAGTACACAATGGGCTTAACAGTCTGTACGAGCGCACTATAGTCGCACCGAGGAGATGGAGTTTTGTTCCACTTGTAAAGGAATTAAGCACAGATTCCATGATTGACCCGAATCCTGTCTACAGCAGTATCAAGTTTTCCTTTGAGGATCAGAACCATGTGCAGGATTTGTTTAAATAGGAAAACAACTGAAGGCTAGGGTTGAAGCTCCATTTATTCTTCTTCCTCCTCCTGGCCTTCCGATCAACTTACTGGGGGTCGACGCTCGATGTGGATTTAGCTTTGCTTTACAGCCTGATGCCCTTGCGGGTGGCACCTTATATAGAGGGATGTATTGAGTATTGCGCGTTTCTGTGGGAATTGTTTTTATGCAGATGTGAGCCCTTGATTAGAGCTAACTACTCGCAGTTAGTCACCAACCCACCAAGGAATCGAACCCAGGATCTACTGAACTGAAGACCAGTACTATGACCATTCATCCAGGAACCGGACTCAAGCTCCATTCTTCTCTCCACTGGGGAACTGTGTCAAAATCACTCCCTTATCAACTCTTACCATAACTGCTTGGCGGATGTCTGGATAATAAGAAATTGGCAGCGTAGTACCGCCCACGTGGATGTTAGTTTTGAGCTAGAGCATCGGCAGCTCAGAAGATAGTCTTCTGCGGTTTCCATTTTCACACAGGCAAATGCTGGGGCTGTACCTGAATTAAGGACACGGCAGCTCCCTTTCCAGCGGTGTTCTATCATATCTTCGCCGAATCCTATCTTGCGTTAGCACGACGACGTTAAAGCACTAGAATAATAATAATTTATTATTATTTAGCAAATGTTAATGCAAATCAATCAATCACTGCACTTAGGGCAGTCTTCCAGGTGGCAGATTCCCTATCTGTTGTTTATCTAGTCTTTTCTTAAATAACTGCAAAGAATTTGGAAATTTATTGAACATCTCCCTTAGTAAAATTATTCCAATCCCTAACAGCACTTCCTGTGAATGAATATTTGCCCCAATTTGTCCTGTTGAATTCCAACTTTACCTTCATATTGTGATATTTTCTACTTTTAAAAACATCATTCAGACTTATTCGCCGACTTATGTCATTCCAGACTGTCTCTCACTGACAGCTCGGAATACACAACTGCCTTCCATCGAATTAGTTATTCATTTCGCAAACATGTCTAATATAATCAGAAATATATAAGTTATGTAACGGTACATAATAAAATAGAGATACTGATAGATCACAAGATCGTAATATTGGTTACAAATCCAAATCCAGACTGGAAATCTACTGGACGGCTTCACTGGATGCGATATGGAGGACTGTTGAGGAGCCCTGGAAAGCTCGAAGTGGGCACTCAAATGTAATGTGTTGAAATGTATGTAACTACTCGCCACAGTCACAGTTCGGTGAAGTCAGCCATCGCCATTTGGTGAGTGAAGCACCACATCGACCTTGATCAGTTCTTATTCCATTGAACATTCTCCACTGACGTATGGAAAGCTTCACGGGGGATGAAGTTACTCACGTCCGCAGCATACTTTAAGCTGTACGTGTCCCCTCGGTGGTGATGTATGGCTTTTAGTGCCGGGATATCCCAGGACGGGTTCGGCTCGCCAGGTACAGGTCTTTCTATTTGACGCCAGTAGGTGATCTGCGCGTCGTGATGAGGATGAAATGATGATAAAGACAAGCCCCTGTGCCATTGAAATTAACCAATTAAGGTTAAAATCCCCGGCCCGGCCGTGAATCGAACCCGGGACCCTCTGACCGTTCAGCCATCGAGTCCTACTGTGTGGTGATAAATGAGCGACAATGCTGAGACCGAACTGTCTGAATAAACCTCTCGGTCAAAGAGCAAGGAGAAATAATAATAATAATAATAGCTTTACGTCCCACTTTTACGGTTTTCAGAGACGGAGAGGTGCCGGAATTCAGTCCCGCAGGAGTTCTTTTACGTGCCAGTAAATCTACCGACACGAGGGTGAGATATTTGAACACTTTCAAATACCACCGGACTGAGTCAGGGTCGAATCTGCCAAATTGGGGTCAGAAGGCCAGCGCTTCAACAGTCTGAGCCACTCGGACCGCCTTTTTTTATTACTCAGGAATTGTAAAACCGAAGGATGTTCTGGCTGTTCCAGCACTGTCCACTTTGTTTCCAAATCTGTGGTCCGGCTCCATTGCTAAATGGTTGGCGTGTTGGTCCCGGGTTCGACTCCCGGCAGGGTCGGGAATTTTAACCAGTTGATTTCTCTGGCATGGAGGCTGAGTGTATGTGTCGTCTTCATCATCATTTCATCCTCATGAAGACGCGCAGGTCGCCTACGGGAGTCAAATAAAAACCTGCATCTGGCGAGCCGAACTTGTCCTTGGACACTTCCGGCACTAAAAGCCATACGCAATTTCATTTCATTTTTCGAAAGCTGTGACGAGAAAGAAACACTAGGATATGTACTGGGATCATGCCCCAAAGATGACCAGCTAATAATCTGATAAAATGAGAAGTACTATCTCTTCGATTGTAGGGCCCCGGGTTCGATTTCTGGCTGGGTCGAGGATTTTAACTTTGGTTAATTCCTCTAGCTGGGTGTTTATATGCGAGTCTCTCCCCATACATCACACCACAAACCATCACAGAAACATGCAAGATTGAATACATCCCTCCACATAGCGTTGATGTCAGGAAAAGCACCCGGTCATAAAACTGAGCTAAATCCATATGAAGTGCCAACCCCAAGTAACTGGGAAAAGACCAGGAAAAGAAGAACCGTTACAACTATTTGTATTTCACTCGTTAGGAATTATACCATCTATCATTAAGTTTTTAAAATGTTTCACGACTCCTGCAGTCATTTGCAGTTCTGTAAGCTCTCTGTAAGAATATACGTATATACATAAACCTGTTGAGGTCTTGGCAGAAATTGGTTTTTTTTTTAAATATTTCCTTTACATCTTGTGGCGATGATGGGACAGGGAAGGGCTAGAAGTGGGAAGGAAGGGATCGTGGTCTTAACCTTTAAGCTCGTATGTCTGAAATACTCCAAGAAAAACATGTTTTAACGGAAGAATTAAGTAGCTCGTGATCTTCGGGCAATACTTAGACTTTAAGAGATTCCACGGCCTTCTGAATATAATCCTTAGCGTGGTTTGGGCAGGCAATTCGCGTAACGTATATCGAGCATCGTGTTTAATAGTTGGAAGGCGCAAAATGGCCTCAAGCAAATCAAGTGGGGAGAAAATCACCGCGATCCTTGGACTACATACGACCTGTTTTAATAGGAAATCGGAAGTATATTTCGGCCTTTTCCATTAAATTAACTCAAAATTAAATTCCTGAAAAAGACCGTTTGTTAAGAAGGGAGGCCTTCCCGCCAACCACCCCCAAATAACTCTCAGACTCAAAATTAAATTACAATGACTTAGTGAAGAAGGGATTTCTTCTCTGACGGGAAACGAATACCGCCTCCCAGCCAGATTGATTTTCCCTCCCGCCAGAGATTTTTCTGACTCATCGGCACTTCTCGGAAACAGATAAGTAAAGGGGCACAGTTTCCACCCTGAGACTCTCAGGTATTCACCCTCAACAAAAAAGTATTGACCTAAGCGCGATTGTGAATGATCTGAACTCGAGTGAAGACGACTGTCTTTCAGAATTTGATTCGGGAAGTGAGTATCGGGGTGGTTGAGAAATATTCAGTGAATTTGAAGTTGTAGAAGGCTCCAGTTCATTAGGAGATTATGATTGCTCTGACTAGGTAACCTAACAGCCCACCCACGCTGATTTTATGAAGTTCCTGCATAATTTGACTAGTGAATGGACACAAGGACATTTGTAAATTCTGCATATTCAGTGTCTGTGTAAGCATGTAAGGTCATTTATTCCAGCTTAAGTTTTGCAAAATAAATTGTTTCAGCCTTATGAACAGACAGGAGTATAGCCATATATTTCCAGCAAAATAAATATGAATAGATGTGACCAGCAAAACAAATTCATAGAAAATACAGTTAGAGAAATGAAAGGTCATACTAAAGGGGTGAATGTTAATTGTATTCAGGTGCACAGTATCCGCTTCATAGATGATATTATTATGGCTTTACGTCGCACCGACACAGATAGGTCTTATGGCGACGATGGGAGAGGAAAGACCTAGAAGTTGGAAGGAAGCGGCCGTGGCCTTAAGGTACATCCCCAGCAGTATCCTGGTGAGAAAATGGGAAACCACGAAAAACCATCTTCAGGGCTTCGAATCCACTATCTCCCGGATGCAAGCTCACAGCCGCGTGCCCCTGACCGCACGGCCAACTCGCCCGGCAATATTGCTATCGTAGCTATGAGTAAGATGCTAAGAATATTCAACAAAACCTTAGAAAAATTTAAACAAAAAATAAATCTAAAGAAAACAAAATTCATAATAGTAGACAAAAAAGAAGCCTACAGCTTGAAAAAGCTTAAAATTAAATAGAAAAGGTCACAGAATTCACCTATTTGGGTAGTGTCATTACCTCTGATAACAGGTCCCTTTCGGAAATCAAGAAAATAATAGTAGTAGCAAAAGAAGCCTTCCGGAATAAGGAAACCCTATTGCTAAACAACCATTTCAGTTTGGAGACAAGACAATTATTTCTCAAGACCTTTGTTTGGAATATGCCACTGTATGGATGCGAAAGCTGGACATTAGGGAAACAGGAAAAAACAAAATTCGAGGCTGCAGAAATGTGGTTTTGGAGAAGAATGACAAAAACAAGCCGGATAGATAAAAAACGACCTCGTTTTAAGAAAGTAAAGGAGAATCGATGTTTATTAAATACGATAAAAAAGAGAAGAACAAAGTTCCTTGGACACGTACTGAGACATGACTCTCTTCTCCAAACTATCATCGAAGGTAAAGTACTGAAAAAAAGACCCAGGGGACGACCAAGGATGCCATACATCAAGAACTCCATCGGTGAACTGGCATGTGGTTCATATAGCAACATGAAGAGGCTAGTAGGTCGTCAGATGTGGCTACAGCGACAAGGCATTGCCTTTAGTAGATGATATGATGAATATTAACGTACAGCTCGCGAGAAATGGAAATCCCTCTAGAGAATGATCCCTTATCTTTTTCTCTCTTTCTTGGATTTGTGCTCCACTTGAGCGCGAAATTCAAGAATATGCACAACTCACGAGAATGAACTGCAACCTTCTCCCTTCCAGGCTACCGGTAATTTTTAACTGTCCTGTAATAGGTTGCATGTACAGTAGCAGTCGACTGGGCTGGGAGTGAGCCAAGCCCGTAAGCGGTGGCCCGTGTCGCGATTGTCTCAGGCCAACGGGCCTTGACCAGCCAGTTAGGTTGGCAACCCTGCACATGTTCGCCAGGTAATCTCACTAATGGTTTCCTAATCCCCAATAGTACATTCGCTGTTCCGGAAGTTGATGACCACCTCCGTTATGTAGCGTAGTTGGTTGGGTGGTCGAAGTTGCGGAATTAAAGCATTCCAAGAACGTTTGTAATGATGACGATGATACTGCTTGTTTAAAGGGGCCTAACATCTAGGTCATCGGACCATAATGGTTCGAGATGAGACGAAATGTAATGACAAAACTCCAAAATTCATCCACTGACTAGAATTCAAAACATGATGATGAAGAATGAATATGAATTTAAAATAATCAGCGGATTGAAAATGAAAACCTACAACCTGTTTTCCAGTCATTGACCAGGTCAGGGATGTAATGAATGAAGCATATATAGGCTGTTAGTACGATGGGGTCGCCACTCCCAAAGTGATATATTAATGACTGGTAGATGCTATGAAATGAGAATGGAGAGTGTTGCTGGAATGAAAGATGACAGGGAAAACCGGAGTACCCGGAGAAAAACCTGTCCCGCCTCAGCTTTGTCCAGCACAAATCTCACATGGAGTGACCGGGATTTGCACCACGGTATCCAGCGGTGCGAGGCCGACGCGCTGCCGTCTGAGCCACGGAGGCTCTAAATCAGCAGATTATTGAAAGTTTAAAATAATTCCAAAATCCATCCATTAATTAGAATTCAGAAATACGAGGATGAACAATGATTATAAGTGGATCCGGCCCGCTATGCCCCACATTCCCATAAAATAACTTAAAAGAATGGTATAAATTGAACAAGGGACTGCTTACAAAGCGAAATCCTAAATCGATGGTGCTTGTTGTTTAAAGAGGTCGAAATTCTAGGTCTCCGGCCCCTCATAACGGTACTAATCGCTGGAATTATACAACCATGGTGTTCCTCATGTAGCGGTACTAATCACAAGTATCGTAGACTAACGGTGTTCCTCACATAATGGTAGGTCCCTACTAATTACAGGGAATGTAGTCCGACTCGTTGGCTGAACGGTCAGCGTACTGGCCTTCGGTTCAGAGGATCCCGGGTTCGATCCCCGGCTGGGTCGGGGATTTTAACCTTAATTGGTTGATTCCAATGGCACGGGGGCTGGGTGTATGTGTTGTTGTCTTCATCATCATTTCATCCTCATCACGACGCGCAGGTCGCCTACGGGAGTCAAAATAGAAAGACCTGCACCTGGCGAGCCGAACCCGTCCTGGGATATCCCGGCACTAAAAGCCATACGACATTTCATTTTCATTTCATTTACAGGGAATGTACTACTCAAATGTAACACAGACCTATAGTGTTCCTCCCATAATGGCACCACTCATAGATAACGCAGCCGCATGATGTTCCTCACATAGTGGTACTAATCACAGGCAACGTAGACCCACTGTGTCGCTCATATAGTGGTGCTAATCACGGGCAACGCCCAGACCCGTGGTGATTCTCACATAATGGTACTAATCAAGGGTAACGCAGACCCATGGTGTTCATCAGGGGCAACGCCCAGACCTGTGGCGTTCCTCGCCTAGTGGTACTGATCCCAGGCAACGTAAATCCATGGTGTTCCGCAAATGGGGTACTAATCACGGGTAATGTAAACCCATAGTGATTCACCCACGATGATACTAATCACAGACCCATGATGTTCCTTACATAGTGGTACTAATCGCAAGTAAGTAAAGTCGACCCATAGTGTTCCTCGCTGATGGTACTAATCACATGGTTCAAGATCCATCATCCGTAGATCGCCCGTTTTAGTTGGCCCTTACGACAGGCAGGGGATACCATGGGTGTATTCTTCATCTGCATCCCCCACCCACAGGGGATCGAACGCTTATTATTTTACGTAAGTGTTGTTATCGTGACGACAGCATCAGGGCCTGGAGTTTTACTGACACCAACAACTAGTGCACAATCAGGCCAACAGATGGCGCTGGACAGCAACACGTCAGTGATGCCGCAGTACGGTATAAAATGTGATATCATAAGAGTGTGCGTCAGATGCGCCACGTTGCGCACTCAAGAGATCACCCCCATCTACATTTTTTCGGAAACTGATTAAGATGTTTCTATGGTTAAACATTCTGGCTACACTAGCTTTTCCTAATCAAGGAAAACAATTAATTAACTGTATTTTAATTGCGATGAAGTGTGCACGATGTAATCCCACCCCAATATATGGCATTTAATTGTTTGATCAGTGCTGACAGTAACTTCATAGGAACGGTTTTCCAAACGCCCTTGCGTCTCTGATAATCATAATTATTTAATGCCAGGTTATATTTAAGGGTCATTTCATTCGTTCAAGTACCGAGTGGAGAGCCACGCGTGCTAAAGCATTAGGGCTAGGGGGGCAAGCTCTGCATTCGGGAGACGAGTGAGTTCGAACACAACTATCGGTTGTCCTGAGAACGGTTTTCTGCGGTTTCCTATTTTCACTTCCAAGCAAATGCCGGGACAGTTCCTATTCCCAGGCCACAGCCGATTCGTTCCACTCTTACCCACCTCAAGTGAGGTTGACGACAGGAAGGGCATCCGGTCCTAAAACGTGCCACAGATTTAGTTTCACCTCACCTTCAACACTGCATCCGAAAACCGGACTTAGGGGTAGATATACACACACAGATTTATTAATTTCAAGTTCAAGGCAAAGTAGTATCGGTAAAATTAAATTTGACGCCCAATGTGTGACAAGTATTACAACAATGTTACAAATGGCGCGCAACAATGATACCTTGCCCGCAAAAGTAAACGCTATCGTTACTTCAAAATAAAATTCCTATGTTGCAATTCTGTGATTTCAAAAAAAAAAAAAAAAATTCTAAATAATATATGCACTTAGTTACATTTATTGGAGCATTAGGGAGATATACAGACCGATTAGAGGACGCACGGTGATTTTACATACATAAATTCATAACATATCATCCTCTTTTATTTTTGGATGTTATATGTAACAACAATATTGTGTGTTAAACATTCTTTCAACTGCTATCCGTCTTAAGAGGGGCCAGAATACGGAAGTTATCGTGGAAGTAGGCTCTTGTAACATGATACAAATCTACCGACACGAATTTCTCGTACGTAAGAACTTGTTGGTAACCATCCGACTTCGTCAGGATTCGATTCCACAATCTTGGCTATAGAAGTTTAATACTAAGATACGCAGTAGGTAAGAACAAAATTATTTTGAAACACATACACACACAATCCAGCGGTTCGCTATAGTGCTTTGAAGACATGCTTCACCAGCCACGTAAGAACCAGTCAACGTGAGACGGCAGACGCCAGCGACAGTCTAAAAAGGAAGCCACGCTTTATCTGTGACATGAACCTTGCACTCGGTAGAGGAGATAGCGAGCCATTAGTGTCCCGTTACCGGTTGCACTTCACGTACTTACCAGTTTAAAAGCTATTTCGGAAACCAGCTACGATAACATTCCTTGTCTCTCGCCAATGTTTAGGAATTTGACGCTCACAAGGGTCCATGATTGATAGAAATTCATCAACTCCCCAGGCTTTAGTTTACGGGAGCAATTCGGGTTATAAGGACAGCTATGCAAGAGTCAGGAAATGATAAACGTGGTGATCATCATTTCAGTCAATGAAATTCCAAATTTAAACTCAATAATAATAATAATAATAATAATAATAATAATAATAATAATAATAATAATAATAATAATAATAATAATAATAATAATGTTATTTGCTTTACGTCCCACTAACTACTTGTTTTAAGGTCTTCGGAGACGGCGAGGTGCCGGAATTTAGTCCCGCAGGAGTTCTTTTACGTGCCAGTAAATCTACCGACACGGGGCTGTCGTATTTGAGCACCTTCAAATACCACCGGACTGAGCCAGGATCGAACCTGCCAAGTTGGGGTTAGAAGGCCAGCGCCTTAACCGTCTGAGCCACTCAGCCTGGCAACTCAATTATCACAAATTTATAAAAATCCAGAGACTTCTGCAAATGTATCATAAAATGAAGATAGAGGGATGTTCGTTGCTTTGTTGTGCATACACCGATGAGGATTAAGCCTAGTTTTACGGTTGAATACCCTTCCTGACGCCAACACAATAATGATGATGATGATGAGGAGGAGGAGGAGAGGGATCATCATATGACGCGCACATCGAAAAATGCTTCATTTATAATCAAACCATTCCTTCAAGTACTTAACAAAATTCAGATCATCGGTTTGATGGACGGTGATAAGAGGTATGATCCCAGACTTCTTCACGAGTTTTGCAGGGATTTCCATCTGGACAATGCCTTTCTTATAATGATTGCAATTACTGCTCTAAAGGGCTCATTTACATATCTTACACAACCACTTCAACAGACCCTGTATTACTGCCGTAGTTTAAAGATCTTTCAAATCCTCCTATTTCTAATTGAATGGTGTTCAGAAGGCTTCAACTTACGACAGTCCCTCAATGGGAATATTAGATTGTTTGTTAAAAATGAACTATTGCGTGTTTCTGTGGTGCTTGGTAGCGTGAGGTATGTAAATGAAGATAAGTATTAAGACGATCACAAACACCCAGTCTTCAAGCTGGAGAAGTTAACCATACATACATACATACATACATACATACATACATACATACATACATACATACATACATACATACATACATACATACATACATACATACATACATACCGGAGATAGGAGTATATGGAGATCCCTCGTATCCTCGACACCTCATGGTACAAGAGGACCGGATTAAGTAAAACGTACGTACATACATACATACCGGAGATAGGAGTATATGGAGATCCCTCGTATCCTCGACACCTCATGGTACAAGAGGACCGGATTAAGTAAAACGTACGTACATACATACATACATACATACATACATACATGCATACATACATACATACATACATACATGCATCCATCCATCATTATAGACCGTTATGCCTTTCAGCGTTCAGTCTGCAAGCCTCTGTGAATTTACTACACGTCGCCAAAATCCTCTATTTGCAACTAGTGCTTTGGCCTCATTTAGTTCTGTACCTCTTATCTTTAAATCGTTAGAAACTGAGTCTAACCATCGTCGTCTTGGTCTCCCTCTACTTATATTACTCTCCATAACACAGTCCATTATTCTCCTAGGTAATCTATCCTCCTCCATCCGCCTCACATGACTCCACCACCAAAGCCGGTTTATGCGTACAGCTTCATCCATCGAGTTCATTCCTAACAGCCTCCCGTAAAGCAAAGTTGATCTGAAAACAGACCGATGTAAAGATAGTTTCGTCCGGGAGCTGACTTCCTTCTTACAGAATACTGTTATCGCAACTGCGAGCTCACTGCATTATCTTTACTGCACCTTGATTCAATCTCACTTACTATATTACCATCTCGGGAGAACACACATCCTGAATACTTGAAACTAGCTACCTCTTCCAGCTTTGTATCACCAATCTGACATTCATTTCTGTTGAATTTCTTACCTACTGACATCAATTTAGTCTTCGAAAGGCTAATTTTCATACCATACTCATTGCACCTGTTTTCAAGTTCCAATATCTTAAACTGCAGGCTTTCGGCACAATCTGTCACTAAGACCAAGCCATGAGCATACGCCAGAGTGCTTACTACATTTCCACCTAACTGAATCCCTCCCTGCCACATAATACCTTTCAGCACATGATCCATGTAAACTACGAACAATAAAGGTAAGTACCCTGAACCAAGAACTCATTCTACTATCAATTCTCACTGCAGCCCAATTATCAACATATATGCCTTTGATTGATTTTAACAATCTACACTTAATTCCATAGTCCCCCAACATGGCGAACTACTTTTCCCTCGGTACCTTATCATATGCTTTCTCTAGATCTACGAAACAAGCACAACTGTCTATTCCTCTCGTAACATTTTTCAATTACGTGGTGCATACTGAAAATCTGATTCTTACAGCCCCTCTGTGGTTTGAAACCACACTGGTTTTCATCCAACTTCCTCTCACCATTGATCGCTCCCTTCCAAGATGCCAGTGAATACTTTGCCTGAGATATTAATCAATGAGATACTTCGATAGTTGTTGCAATCCTTCTTGTTCCCTTGCTTATAGCTATGTGCAGTTACTGCTTTTACCCACTCTGAAGGTACCTTACCAACACTCCATGCTAATATTACTACTCTATGAAGCCATTTCATCCCTGCCTTCCCACTATACTTCACACCGTTTCAGGTCTAATTTAATCTATTCCTGCTGCTTTATGACAATGGAGTTTATTTACCACTTTTCCCCCTTCCTCAAGCGTAATTTCACCAACATCACTTTCCTTCTTCCCATGAGCTCGGTTGTTCGTGACACCACCAGGAAGATTTCCGTTTACGTTGAGAAGATGTTCAAAATATTCCCTCCACCTGTCCAGTGATTCCGTGGGATCTTATCCATTATAAGTTCACCTGAATTACCCAAAATACTGTTCATTTTCTTTTTCCCTCCCGTCCTAAGATTCTGTATTACTGTCCAGAAAGGTTTCCCTGCTGCTTGACCTAGCCTCTCCAGGTTATTACCAAAAGCTTCCCACTACTTCTTTTTGGATTCAATAACTATTTATTTCGCTCTACGTACAATTCCTTGTCTGTATCAGCCCTTGTTTGGAGCCATTTCTGATAAGCCTTCTTTTTACGTTTACAAGCTGTTCTCACTTCATCATTCCACCAACATGTTCGCTTAAAAAAAATCTTTACACACAGTTGTCCCTAGGCTTTCCCTTGCTGTTTCTACAACAGCATCCCTGTATGTCACCCATTCTCTTTCTATATCCTGAACCTGCTTACTGTCTACTGTTCGGAACTTCTCACTAATCATATCCATGTTCTGTACTTCGGTGTAATTTCCTCGTCCTGGAGATTCTCTACCCTTATTCATTTGCAGACAGGTTTCACTTTCTCTATCCTAGGCCTAGAAATACTTAGTTCACTACCGATCAGATAGTGGTCCGTATCAACGAAGAAATTCCTGAAAAACTCGTACACTCCTAACAGATTTCCTGAATTCGAAGTCGGTTAAGATATAGTCTGTTATGGATCTGGTACCCCTAGCTTCCCATGTGTAGCGGTGAATAGCCTTATGCTTTAAGAACGCATTCACCAGCCTTAGTTAAAATCTCCGACCCGGCCTGAAATCGAACCCGAGACCATATGAACCGAAGATTGCTACGCTAGCCATTCAGCCAATGAGCAGGACATGCCAGCCCTTCACTACTAGGCATAAGATATCTCTTATCCATATAACAAGAGATTCTTATTCATTCACCGCTCTAATCGGAAAATTGTGGGGCCACTTGGAAATAATGAGTTGATTACAAAATATTAGCATATATTCGGAATGATGACTGAGGATTCTGTTTTGAGTGGTCTTATGATCGAGGTGGTTATTCACACAACTCTGATGAAGGAACAAACACATTTCCTCGAAGAAGGAATAAGAATAGACCAACGGTTGAAGGACAGGAAAAATGAACGCGAGGAACTTGGTACAAGGAAGAGGACAGTAATAAGTTGGAGCCCTGTGACCTTTAAATACATCCCATTACCCACAGCCGCTGGGAGAGATATATTTAGAACCCTAATGATCATTATTCTGAATGACAACTATATGAAGACTTAAATTCAGAAGTATTACAGTCCCGGTCCTCATATTTCATCTTTAAAAATATTGCTTTAAGAGTAAGATTTTATTCTAGTTCCTTTGTTTTCCTAGAAAAGTACATTTTTAGCAACTCTTAACTTAATCACACTGTATTATGCTTTAAATTAGATTTTAGCTATACATTTTAATATTTATGCATTTATCAATGCCTACTTGAATTTTACCACTTCATTTCAATGTTGATACCATTTTATTGAAAATAAGGCACGTATTCACTGATTTTAAATCGTTTCTTTATTTTACAAAACTGCCCCCCAATGGAGGATTCAGTATACCCACATGACAATAATAATAATAATAATAATAATAATAATAATAATAATAATAATAATAATAATAATAATCATAATTACAGTATTAATATATAATAATATGCTATACATTTGAAACAACACCTAGAAGTGTGGATTAAGATGGTGATTTAGAATTTGACAACTCTCCTTTAGTACTATGGTGACAATCTCATCTCGTACGGAAGTTGAAAGGTGATATTTTTTCAAAATTTCTAAAAAGAAGTAGGTGTAGCACCTCGTGCTCCTGTCAGTAGACCTATTACATCAAAGCATTTGAGCTTATATCTGTCTCTGACATAATTAACAGTAGGTTCATAGATAGCTTCCTTTCCTTTATCCACCTCCTCAGTTTGTTGAAAACCAACTTCGAATCGGACAGAAGGGTCAATAATTATACCATGCATACAGGTGCTAAAATATGCAATAATATCAACTCTTCTATCTGAGGAAACGCGAGGGTTTCTTCGCGCACTTGACACACTTTCTGTTGCAAAGCATTAGCGATGTTAGACTTCACCACGTAGCAAATTTTAAATTAGTTCTTTTCAAATCGTGCCGTAGAGGCCGATGACCTAAATGTTGGGATCCTTAACCCTTTACTGCATACTGTTGCCCTCAGGCAACATACAACTTTTCACCTGTATAAATAGACAAATATTGTAGACAGGGGTAGTTTTACGGCACACCTTCAACTGTACAATCAATTAAACACATATCCCAGTGATGCCTTGTTTTTTTTACATAACATAAGACAAAACAGCCCTACAACCGAAGGTACTCCTTCCACCCCGTCAACATCCACGCGAAGAATTGCCGGTACATCTAATACACTGAACGTATGTTGAACATTAAAGCCTGAAATTTTTTTCACCAAACGAAAACAAAAAATAATTCATGCAGTAAAGGGTTAAAACAAAACTCATAATCTTAGATCAGTTACATGGAAATAGATGCATAATCTCTCGTATTGTGCCCTTTTTTTTAAAATCCATTATGTTAATAGGAATGGAGTTTGTAGCATATGCATGTTTGTCACATAGTGTATATTGCTGCAGTCACATTCAGAATGGATACAACTTGCTATACACTTCGCGGCAGAATGCACACAGCGTGAGCTGTACAGGTGCGCAGTCATTTCACCTTTCCTCCTTCAGTAGCATCGCTTGCCAAAACACGGTCAACGCTCTATCAGAAGGGTTGTGTCAATAAGAGATGTGACAGTCTTCAATAAGTTAACACATGTTTCGAAACTAACGCACTTGAGATTCTCAATTAATTATCTTAATTGTAGCCAATGGTAGGTATGTTTCAGATTACTTGATGTCGGAACGTGATGTATAAGCCTGTTTAAGAATAAGTAGTTTCAACGCACTGACGCAGAAAATGACAGCGTGATCAAGTTGGATGGGAAAATTTGAGAAGAAGCGGGGTATAGAGTTACAATCGCGACTGCGAGTGTGTTGCATGATGTGTAGATAACAAATGTGCAAAATGTAAGTGCCATCGTCAATAACATTATCAGTTATAAAATTTGAGGATTCACTCAGAAGGGATCACGTCTAACATCGTGTCACAATAATTGCAGACCATTTAATCATTTAAACATTTCATCGCGAGCTTTTTCCAGAACATAATTACCACATGTTTTTTGTAGTTGATATAAGCATCATCTATGGTCACGTGATAAAACTCTCTGAGCGACATATCGCTTTTGAAAACAGTTATTGCAGCACTCATAACGATTTTATCCACAGCTTTGTCCGATTATGCAAGACTGAGAAACCCATAACAAATTAAATTGATAACAACTTCTTAAGCTATAGCTATAAACTCTTCTAAGTTTGAACAGTTGTTCAGGACACTTAATGCTATGATATACTAAAATTTTATTACCTTCGGATGACGCGTTTTGAAGTTACGTAGTTTTAAAGTCGATGTTTGTGCGTAGAATGCCAAAATGCACGGTCTTTTCTCGTTCCGATTACAACAGCTGCAGAAATACACAAGACGAAAGTAGTTATATACCACTGTTAAACGCAGAAAGAATGGAGCTATTATTTGGTGCAATTAGGTTTGAGATTGGTGCACCTATTCATGTTTTATAGAAGCGTAAACTCGAGTATCCATACTTTTGAATCCAACAGTAGTTGTACCCGCACCAATACTGTATGCATTTATTTCTGCTTCCCCCATTTGGAGGCTGCCATAAAGACAAAGCTTAGATAAAAAATGGATTGACAACAACAAAGGTAGTGTAAAAGAATACTGTCTATAAATTATCAATATACCATATTATACCTATTACTCAGCAAAAATCGTATCAATCAATTTTGAAACCCAGGAGGAACTCCTTATAGGACAAAGATATAGCAAGGTGTCTAAATGATTTCTAAACTATTGTTAACGAGCCTTTCAGGGCTGCTAACCCAATATTCGTAATAAACTGGTCATCCAAATTAAATTTCTTCCAAAGTTGTGAAATATTTAAATAATGGCGCTTCTTGCTCCTATCATCAATCCTAATACCTCCATGGAGTCCAGATGATATTTCTCAGCGTAATATGGAATTGCAGGTGCGTATATATCACATTTCTACTTGTGTACTTCATGTGGTTTTGAAGATGATGCCTCAATTCTAACTGTGGGGTCTCTTATGTACCCATTACTTGAGGCCGGTGGTATGGCTATTACGTCAATCTGGCGACTTGACCCTGCCTGAGACAATCCATGTACCTCCTCGTAGAGTGTGTATTGTTTTCCTTTTACGGTGTAAGCAATCATAGATCTTGAATTCCGTAGTGTAGATGTTATGCATTAACTTCAAAATCAGCATGTTCTCCGATCTTGATGAACTGGGGCAGCTACACAATCGTTCTGTTTGTTCTGTTCTGTGACCGATTACATAGCGAGACAGTTAAGACCCTCACTACCGGATTCACGTGCTATCTGCAAATATCCTGATCATAATTTTCAGTCATTACAAATACAGTAGAGAATCTTCATAAATCTTCTGCACGGGAGAGAAATGCAGCTGAATTCATAATCAACGTGACTGAAGACATAGTGGTAACAGAGCGACGTAACATATGTAACTAATATACAATAGAATACATCGAAGAATATGAATACGCTGCAGATGATCTGCTAGAAGAAACAAATGACAATCCAAGTACTGATCCAGAACCTGTGTTAAGTCCACAGCGGACCTTTTAAAAGTAGGAAAGATCATAATATTATGAAGATGAAGTTGGAATCCAACAGGACAAATTGGGGCAAATATTCATTTATAGGACGAAGAGTAAGGGATTGGAATCATTTATCAAGGGAAATGTTCGATATATTTCAAGTTATTTGAAAACATTTAAGAAAGGCTAGGCAAACAAATGATGGGGAATCTGCCACCAGGACGACAGCTTTAAATGCAGATCAGTGGTGACTGATTAAAGAGGAAGGAGTGGGGTGATATTACACTGGAAAAAGAAAAGGATATCATTGCGTTTCAGGATTCTAGGAAACGAAAGGAATGAGCTTCAACAGAGTTCATAGACCATATCGTATTGCACAAGACATGCATCTACGATACCGACGTCACCTGATATCGTATTGCTCAAGACATGCATCTACGATACCGACGTCACCTGTATCGTATTACACAAGACATACATACGTCACCTGGTAGAAAAGCGAGAGGAAGACCGGTGCTCGTAACTTTGAGGATTATGTGGCTGAAAACTTCAGAAATGCGAAATCTAATTTAGGCGTCAATATTCACGACAATGACCTTCGAACCTGGAGTCTGCATCTAGAAGCTGTCATCATGATCTATTATTTATCTATTTATTGAATTAATTATTTATTTATCGCATGGCTTTTAGTGCTGGGGTGGCTTTTACCGAGAACATGTCCGGATCGCCTAGCGCAGGCCTTTCTATTTGACGCTCATGGGCGACCTACGCTTCTGCATGTGGAATGATGGTGATGTAGGGATAGAATGAAACCCGGTGACAGCACATAGCCTCCTCATATCGAATAACAGCAAGGGGTCCACTCAAGGATTATCGTCGCAATCCGACCGACGAATCACCATCAACAGCGTCATACGCCCTCACTCCATATGGACACCGCGGAGAGGACTTGAATCCAGGCTTTTGCCTCGCAATTTAGTGATTAAAGATTGTATACCACCACCTCTCCTACCCTTCCGGGCAACAATTCTGATTTTCCCAGCAACGGGAGGTGGTGGTGATTATTGTTTTTAGAGGAAGTACAATTTGGGCAATTATCCTCTATATAACACTAATCAGAGAGAAAAATGGAAGGAATGAGACACTTCAAAAAATGAAGATATCGGCCAAAGAAAGGCAAGGGCCATGAATGGCGTGAAAATGAGAAACTCGCTAACTCTCGAATGCTCTAATAGCGTCGGGGTCGGGAAAGAACAAGAGTTGACCAAGGAAGGTCGGATACGGTAGATGAAAGTGAGGAGCCTGGCACAAGTAGGTGGAAGTAATGCCAGGACTCAGCTAAGTGCCCCGTGGTCGCCAACCCACGCTCCCAAGTTGACAGCCCCTGGTGCCCCTTTTAGTCACCTCTTACGGGACTCGAACCATATAAATTTGACGCCTTAACTATCGTGGCCACCAGACGGGCTACATCATGTTCTTACAGAGATTTACAATATTCCACCCACACCCGAGGCCCGAATGCTAACAATCCTCGCCCCACTCTACAGCTGAGTCAGCGAGTCCGCCTGCAGACTCATTCCTCTTGACAGATATCTGGCCAGTGCTGCTATTTTTGAACAAAACTCCACCGCATTATCCTGGCACATGCTAAAATAAAACTCTCAGAAGAACACGTGCCAAGAAGAGGAAGGCGAGCGAGGCGTGTTGGTTCCTCTGTTATCGAAATGTAAATAAATGGCGGGGCACACATGGGATCCCTATCGAGGCCGCCTGCCTTACCACCCCGTTCCTTGAGCCGTACTACCAGTCGGACATTCTTACTTACATTCGCTGGAAACTGAAGAAATAAATAATTTCAAAAAAATAATACACATTCAGCTGATCCGGACGAATTCTAAACAGACACTAAATCATAAGACTCCGCAATCCTTGCCAGACAGACAGCAGTCGCGGGAACAGGATGTTGCGTTGTAAACATTTATTACCGCTCCATTTTGATACAGAAAATATCAAGAGCTTCGCCTAGGTGTAGTTGCGTTAATACCAGTGGCGCCGACTTTGCGGCGGGGGGGCAAGGCGTTTTCTGCCCCCACAAAAATGATCTTAGGGGGGCAGAGTGCCATTTTGCCCTCCCCCCCCCCCCCAAACAAAATCTCCTCTTAGATGTTCAGTCTCCTTACAACGTGGAGTTTGACAGTCTTCGGAGGCTGCTAAGGTGTTAAATATGGAGAAGGCTGTAGATGGTTTTATATCAAGAAATGAAATTAGAAAGCGGCCTTTCCTTCAGAGAACTGCATTTCCTAATGGGGACTGTTCAGGCGGCACATCGTAAAGCTTTTCACATGTCGTATCCTGAAATGCCATAATATACAGTAATAGGGCATTTATTAAAGACATTTATTTAAGAAGCAAGTTCTAATTTTTATTTTTAATTATTTTTTACAGCTTCGTACATAAAACATTCCTTCTAAATATTTATTGATGAAGTAACTTCTATTTTTCTGTTTACTTGTGAATATTATTGAAAACTCCGTACATAAAACTCGTTCAAAAGTTTATTTGAGAAACAAGCTCAATAATTCTGTGGCTTGGTTCTAAAAGGGCCAATGTCAAAAAACCTGTTTTTGTTTTTGAGCTATGAGCATTTGAAGTGTTGCTTATAGTTTTCCAATTTTTTTTTTCAACAATTAACTTTAAATATATACTTTCTTTGTTGAAGTCACCTTATTAAACGCTAATTTTTCTATCGTATTCTTTCAAAATTGCCAGGTCTCTAATCCTTACTGGTAATCTAAAATTATTGGCAAGGGCTTATTTAATTGAACGTTAACTGTTCGTTTAGTATTTAACAGAGACATTGGCCCTTTTAACATGTTGCGAGCCAGGATAAAACGCGTTTTTTATCAGTTAATATCTCAATTTCGATAAAAAATGACATTGGCCCTTTTAGAACCAAGCCACAGAATTATTCTGTTTTTTCTGTTTCTTTGTGAATAGTGTTATTATATAGGAATGTTTACATTAATAGTTGTTCCTCCTTTCACATGCATGTGTTCGTGTTAATCATGCCCCCACCTCCCTCCCGAACAATTACCCGAAGTCGGCGCGCCTGGTTAATACTGTTCAATATATAAAACTGAATAAAAATGTGAGAAGTTCCGGACAAGTACGAGTTGGGCCCATGGTCAAAACGTTTCCCTCAGGATTACCGTCGATCCTCGAAGGGTCGAGGTCTAGTTGTGCCCCTATTCAGTGGGGTAGGTTTCTCCATTCGGCCGCTCGTTTTTTATTTTAATGTCCTTCTTAATATTAACAAGTATCAAAATTACATGTTAATGACCAAGGCAGTTATTGAAATTATTATTCCCACGTTTAATGATTACCAAACTAACATCTTAATTAATAAGGTCTTATTAACAAACATTAAATAAGGTTTAAAACATTTCATTTATGATTAAATCATCACTTAATCGCTAAACCTAACCTAATCTAGTTTTGAATAAAGACTTTACACGGAATTTGAAATTTCCAAAAGTTGTGACAACTGGGGGCGATTCCATGGGGGCAATTCGACCCTCACGCCGAACTGACAATGGGCCCAAATCAACCTTCCCTTTTATGGACATCACTGTACGTGGTGCTCAACTCAACATCCCCCAGAAGTTCCTTTCTGAGAACTTATCTGTTTCATCTTCCTCCGTCGACACTTGCTCACGTTATTCTTCAACTACTTTCGCTTTATACACCCTCCCCCACCATAACACCGTTCCTGCTGCTCATGATGAAAACGCTTGCTATTTTAAGGGGGAACTTAGTGAAATATTGGCCCTGAAATGGCCCAAAGACCGAAAATGAGATTTTGGTGCTAGCAGATACTTCGCAACGTGTGGCACATAGTGATATCTTTCCTTTTCCATGTGCGGCCATTTTTAATGTTTCCATGGAGACGATTCATTTTTTACTAGTGATTTTACGTCGTACTGGCTCAGAAAGGCGGGGACGATGGAACAGGATAGCGCTAGGGTGGGGAAAGAAGCGACTGTGGCCTTAATTATGGTGTGAAAATAGAAAAACTACCGAAAACCACTTTCAGGACAGTCGACAGTGGGGTTCAAACCTCACATCTCCCAAATGCAAGTTTACAGCTTCACGGACCGAAGTACGCAGCCAAATGGAGACCACAGTTGATGAATATCATCTTTCTTATTGTCCTTGTTGACTATGATATTCAATTATCAAGTGAGAAGGTCCGCCCAATTCAGCACAACTTGTATTACACTTTTCAAGTACACATTATTTTACAATACGAATACATATTTCATTCGGTCATGGGGACGTCTTCAGTTTTATTTATGCAAGACACAATATTACGAAAAATACACCAACCGAATTCAAATACTTAAAATAATGGTTTTTAAAATGTCTGTTGTTGCTGCCCAGCAATTGTTAAATAAGGTAAGTAGTATCATTAAACACCAGTATTTATAATCTGTGTAACACATTATTTTAAGTACTGGGATATGGTTGGTGTATTTTTTGTAATATTGTGTCTTGCATCATGGAACTGAAGACCGAGCTCGATAAATGCAGTCGCTTAAGTGCAGCCAGTATCCAGCATTCGGGAGATAGTGAGTTCGAACGCCACTGTCGGCAGCCCTGAAGATGGTTTTCCGTGGTTTCCAATTTTCACACCAGGCAAATGCTGGGGCTGTACCTTAATTAAGGCCACGGCCGCTTCCTTCCCACTCCTAGCCCTTTCCTCTCCCATCGTTGCGATAAGACCCATCTGTGTCGGTGCGACGTAAAACAAGTTCTAAAGATATATATATCCCCGTTTATTGATTACCATAATAACATCTTAATAAGGTCTTCTTAACAAACATGGAATAAGGTTTAAAACATTTTATTTATGATTAAATCATCACTTAATCGCTAAACCTAACCTAATCTAGATTTGCCAGCGTCATCTTTTAAGCACTTCCAGTCTTCCTTGAGTGTGAATGGGATGCATGAATGAGAGTGAATATGGTTGTTTATTGCAATGTGTTCCTGTATATAATTTAGTTATACTTTACTCACCTTAGTTTAGTTAGTGATACTTTAGTTGCTTTAGTTAAACTTTAGGTTGTAAAGATTTCATATGTTTAAATTTTATGTAAAATATACATTGTATATACATGAAGTGGTTAAGTGTAAGAAAGGGCCGGGAGCCCTAACTTCGCCACAATAAAGACGCTTTAATAATAATAATAATAATAATAATAATTTGAATACGAACTTTACACGGAATTTGAAACTTATTTTAACAGCATATTTTAACTGATATGTATATCCGATCAGGAAGACGAATGAGGACTATAATGGGAGAGAACACACATTATTAGGTATCAACGCTGCAAAGCAATGAGGATCAATACCCAGCGAAGGGACGAATGATTGTAACGATAAGAGACTTTAGTAATGTAGATAATTAACTGATATTCGGGATAATCAACAGTAGCAGCATTAGTGGAACAACAACATCCCACTCATGTGAGGGTTATTTTTGCGTGTGTCTGGCAGAAAGCGGTTTGCATCAATCATTGAAGCCTTCAGTGCTGCAAAGACAAATATTTACTGTTTGGGCCTTGTTTATGCTTGGTTTGCGCAGGTAATGAGGCGAAGGACGAGGAGGCGGGCTTAGCAAATACAAATCCTCCTATGCTGTTGAAAGCACGTCATAAAGCCGTTCTTTTCAATAACTTGTGTATCACTGTATCGAGAGCCCGCCTGGTGGCCATGAAAGTCAAGGTGTCACGCCTATAGTCTGGCACTGTGGTTAGTCGGTTCGAGTCCTGTAGGTGGAAAAAAAAAAAATGTTACCATCAGAACGATGCCCGGCAGGTTAGGACAGGTTGTGGTATACACTTTCTAATCATTAGATTGCGTGCCAAAATCCTAGATTCAATTGCATATCCCTTCGCAGTAGTCGTATGGAGTGAGGGCATATAACGCTGTTTTGATTTTGTCGGACAGCGATGCTAAGTCTTGAGCAGACTCCTTGGTTTTATTCGACAGGAATATGCTATGTGCTACACCAGGTTTCACCCTCTCCCTACCTCATTATCAACACCTCACGCTCAGATGAGCAAATCAAATAGTAAGACCACGCGAGCCAAACATGTCCTCGGGGACACCCGCCGCTAAAAGACCCCCCCCCCCAAACCCCATGGCACTACAGCCCTTGAAGGGCCTTGGCTTACCAAGCGACCGCTGCTCAGCCTGAAGGCCTGCAGATCACGAGGTGTCGTGTGGTCGGCACGACGAATCCTCTCGGCCGTTATTCTTGGCTTTCTAGACCGGGGCCGTTATCTCACCGTCAGATAGCTCCTCAATTCCTATCACGTTGGCTGAATGGACCTCGAACCAGCCCTCAGGTCAACGTAAAACTCCCTGACCTGGCCGGGAATCGAACCCGGGGCCTCCGTGTAAGAGGCAGGCACGCTACCCCTACACCACGGGGCCGGCTGCCACTAAAAGGGCACACGCTAAATAAATAAAAACTGTATCGAGAAAGGCAGAAAATAATATAAATATAGGCCTAGGTCTACCTTCTACATAAGGTCCAGCTCATTGGCTGAATGGTGAGCCTCCGGTTCAGAGGACCCCGCGTTCGATTCGCGACCGGGTCGGCGAATTTTAATCGTGTCTGATTAATTCTTCTGTTTCTGTGGCTGGGTGTTTGTATTTGTCTCAACATATTCCTCTTCGTATTCAGACACACCACATTACCAACCACCACGAAAAGATGCATTAGTGATTACAACCCTCCACAGACGGTTGGCGCCAGGAAGGGCAAGCGGCCGTAAAAGAGAGTCAAATCCTCCTCTGCGCAACAGTTCGCACCCGCGATCCCACATATGTGCGAAAAGAAGAAAAGTAAGAAAAGTTCATAAGGCTGCCTACCTATCTTCTCTCTGAGCATAGCGTCCCCTTGGTGGTACTTATTTTCTTTCTGTCTGTCTTTCTTTTCCTTTCGCTCAATGTCTCTCTATTTGTTTGTTTGTTTGTTTGTTTGTTCTTATTTATTTATTTATTTATTTATTTATTTATTTATTTATTTATTTATTTATTTATTTATTTCAAGTGGTATACAATATGAAGTGGCCCCAATTACACCATACCCATACAGATATAGGGAACAGAACTGAACAAATGTACAAAATATCTTATTTTCTAAAACTGCCCGGCTGCTTGGCTGAACAATCACTGTACTGGCCTTCGGATGAGAGGGCGGAAGGTTATAATCCCAGCCGAGTCGGGGATTTTAACAGTATGTTGAGTATTCAGCCCGAAGGAGGGTTAGACCCTCATCAGCTTCACTGTCAACTGTCATAAATAGCCTAGGTGTTACTGAAGAGGCGTACTGAGCAAATGAAGAGTGAGGTAGTTTCCGTTGCTTTCCTCACTAAACCAGAATATCTGTTACAATTCAATCTGCTAAGCTCACTGAAATGCATACAGGAACTAATCCATGAGCAACATTTTGACCTTATTCACCACGGGAACCGGCTCCATAAAGAATGACGTTACTATCATCGCTGACACCTCAGTCACACTTGTACTATCAAAGCTACGGATGAGATTGAGACAGGATAAAAAATTAAGCAATCCCTTTACTCATAAGACTAAACAGAATCCTGTTAATATAAACTCTCGTAATTTTTCTGCTCATTTGACCGACAGCCAACAATGATTATAGTAGTCAAGCTTCAACCCGCGAAACAAGAAACTGAAGTCTATGGCACTGATGGAAACAAAATCCTTATTTATTTATTTATTTATTTATTTATTTATTTATTTATTGTTATAGGGCTCGCATAACACGGAAACCCGGTAAATCGAGACTCTACTGTACACGTCTCTTGATATACACATAGAACTCATCACATTACTAACCAGCACAGAAACACGCACAATAGTTAAAACATCCCTTTATATAGAGTAGACGTCAGACAGGGCACCTGGCCGTAAAACAGGGCCAAATCTACATGTGCGACAGTGTTCACATTCGCAACCCCGCCAAGGTGTAGGAAAACCGGTAGTTGTTGAAGAATAAGAAGTTAGGATCTGAAAGCGTTTCGTCTATAAATAAATAATAATTTACGATTTGATTTATGTCGAACGGTCATAGACGTCTTACGGTGACGATGGTACTGAAAGGGGCTAGGAGTGGGTAGGAACTGGCCGTGGCCTTAATAAAAGGTAGAGACCCTGCATTTGCCTAGTGTGATAATGGGAAACAACGGAAATCCATTTTCAGGGCTGCCGACAGTGGGGCTCGAACCCACTATCTCCCGAATGTCAGCTCACAGCTGCTCGGTATGAATTAATAAATAAACAAATAAATACAAGGCCTGGAATATTTTAGCAGCAGGAAAAGACTAATTTATGGCCGCGTCGACATCTTTGATGTTAGTCGTACTTCAATGTTGTCGGCGAGTTCAACATCAACGTCTCTAATAAAAAAGGAGGATGTAGGTAGACATTCAGTCTAAAACTCTATAAAACATAATATGACACAGAAGTTCGTGAACTTTATCGAGTCTAGTATAGGAGATTTTGGCTATGATTCAAGTTATACAGGTGACTGAGATACGGTGATATAGATGACGAGGAATATGTCATTTCCCTAATACAATGACAGGTGTTCAGCTTCATGTGATTCACACGAATAGATAAATGTCTGACTTCACATGGGCTCATTTATCTTCAACTACCGTATTTATTAACTTATAGGTCTCTAAACAAATATCACTGTTTATGTTTTTGCACTTTAGTGGTCTTTGGAGATTGTGATGAACAGCCATGTGGTTACTTGAGTTACTGAGGTAGATGTCACGAAATCCTAATTTGTATTTTACTAGAGCTAAGATTCAGAATGAAACAGCTCTGACAAAGTTAAGATCATTTTATTTTCCATTAGTTGAAATAGACAACGTAGAACCATTTCAAAACTCGATTTGTCCTCGGAGTCGTATCCAATACAAATTGGGAAAGTCATGAAAGGTGAAAAGATTAAGAAACTGACAACTTTCAGATATCTGTAAGTTAATTCATTTCGTGTGGCTATACCTAGTCGAGTGCAGCCCTTATAAGGCGGATCCTCCAATGAGGGTGGGCGGCATCTGCCATGTGTAGGTAACTGCGTTACTGTGGTGGAGGATGGTGTTATGTGTTACGTGAGCTGCAGGGATGTTGGGGTTAGCACAAACACCCAGTCCCTGAGCCACTGAATTAACCAATGAAGGTTAAAATCACCGACCAGGCCGGGAATCAAACCCGGGACACTCTGAACCGAAGGCCAACGAGTCAGACAAACTCGTGTCCTCATCCCGAGGTGGTGCAGCTCTTTTCAGGCAAACCCTCAATGGAGGTATCATTACAACCATATAGCAGCCCTCCTGCCATTCTTAAATTTCTGGCAGTACTGGGAATTGAACCCGGGCCTCCGAGGACGGCAGCTAACAACACTAACCTTTACGCTACGGAGGCGGACATCTGTAAGTGTGTCATAGTTAGGAGCGATGGAAATTTGACTATGAGAAGAAAGGCATACGCATGATGCACAGGATTATTATTATTATTATTATTATTATTATTATTATTATTATTATTATTATTATTATTATTATTATTATTATTATTATTATTATTCTAGTGGTTTTACGTCGTACTAACCCATCGAGGGTTTTCGGCGACGTAAGGATGAGGAAGGGTTAGTATTGGGAAGGTAGCTGCTGTGGCCTTAATTAAGGTACAGCCCGAGGATTTGACTGGCATGAAAATGGGAAACCACGGAAAACCATCTTTAGGGTTGTTGCCGACCAGTGGCGGCCGTGGCCTCTCAGGTCGGGGGTGAGGGGGTCGGCCACCGTACATTTTCCCACAACACTTTCTTTGCTACTGACCAGTACCACCGCACTCATTCAAGTCTTCCCGTGAAAAACTAATTCATTGCTGCCAACCCTCACAAAACGTGGGATGCAAGCCGAGGCCCAATTCGAATCAAAATTGCTGGTCTCAAATGTTACATTTCAATATAATTATTTATTATTTTTCTTGTTATAAATAATAGGCCAAGTAGGGTCATACATTATTATTTAATTTTAATGCACGCGACCATGAAAATTTGGCTGGCACGTGCTCGTATAGGGGTTTGTGAGGACATCTTTACTGCTACACTGCTACGGACTCTGCCCAAGTGAAAGCCTCTTCCCGTACCCTTCCTCCTCCTGAAACCGTCCATCAGCACGCTTGCCCCTTACATCTTAACTCCCTCACCCAAACTATATCCTCGGACGGAAGCTCGAGAGTCCGTGCCTTATCTTCACGCTGAAAACATTTACCAGTGAACTGCGCGGTGAAAGTCAGTCACCTACGTTTGATATTGCCGAACACACTTCCTTATTGATGAAACTTTAGTTTTACAATGAAAGTATTTTTTTAAGCATTATTCGAGTCCAATATTTGACTTGAAATGTCGAGAGAAAATAAAATAACCTTTTCGTTCTCTAGGCAGGACACCGTCCGGGAGTCCTTAAGGGCCGGCCGCTACTGCTGCCGACGGTGGGATTCGAACCTACAATATTCCGAATGCAAGTTCGCAGCTACACGAACCTAACGGCACTGCCAACGCGTCCGGTAGAACTATTATTAATGGACCATTAGAAGTTTCAAAATTTGTGGAATCGAATATAGCTACAGCACATTTTTTTTCCAAAGTGATGGTATTACATTTTGTGTTCTGTATTCTCGAAAATAAACCAGTATATTTTACAGACTTCTGAAACCCAACTTTATCCCATGTTTCGCTCACAAGAGGAAGCTGTGGATAGGCCAACGAGTATCGTCGGGAGAGATGAAAGTAACGCGAGAAGGGTATACGTTATGGAAACACATGCTTGGCGCGATTGTTGGTATTTTCCCTTCCTCATCGCTTTGGATACTGATCACAGAGTAGGATGCAGCAATGATACACTACTTCACTCTAGGGAATCATCATGTTCACATATGGTTAAAGCAAAGTTTGATATACAATGAACACGTCATGAAATTGCCGCTTTCCCAGCCATGATTATAAAAGGATGAAACTGCTGTCAAAGTAAGCGATGGCGTCTTCTACATTCCTTTAACCTCGATTTGCTCCCAATTCCCTGCTCAACTCACCGCTATCTTCCCCGCATTGCTTTCTACAGCTCATTTGAGTGGATTATAATTATACAAATGCATCCAGGATGGATTAAATGGAGTATTATTGTTCTCCATTTATTTGTCTCGCCACCACTCTTCATCGATTCAAGAACCATGGAACAAACCCAAACGTAGTTTTTAAGACTGTCTTATGTTTAATCCTGCATCACTGTCAGGATAATGCCATGACGAAATTACTTTACTGCACACTCGTGTTCTCCTATTCCTTTTACAGAATCTTTCAGGAGCTATGGAAAAAAGCCTTAAATCAACGGCTTACTGAAGTACCGGTAGCGCTTCGAGCTGTCAAAGCCGAGCGCACATTGGGACGCCGGCGAAAAAGCTAACGCAGCGAGAGCAGAGGACAGGGCAGGACAGGACAGGGCAGTTATGCACCTGCTTACGCCTACTCCACGCAGTGTTTGGAACACACGCTCACGTGTCGCGTAGTTTGTTAAGAGACAGAGGAGAAATCACAGACGTTTAGTCCCACCATGTTTTACACGATGTGAACCATGTGGATTACAATACAATTTTTAATTTTAATTTTTCCCTCATGTCTGTCTCTGAATGTATGTAAGTGCATCACGAGAAATAGGCTTAACGGAGCTGAATGAAAATCGGTATGTAAAGTCGAGGAATAAGGCACTACAGTCTAGGTTCTAAATAATTATATTCATGCTGGGTCAAATTGTAATTTAGACGAAGGCCTAAAATTCAATTCTCAAATCTGGGTTACTAGTTGCCCTATCCATAAATACTACACAACAAAAGTTATTGAGAATATAATTTCCGATCACTTACGTCTTCGACAGTTTCCCCTTACCCTCTGATACCAGAATTCATGAATTTAGACTTATGTTGTACACCGAGCATCTCTTGTCTTGTCAATGGGCGATGGTCTTTGGTGGTGGTTCTTTTTTCGTGATTATCTTACGGTAAAAATACGCTTTGTCATCAGCCAAAATCGACAAGGAAAAATTATGAAGATCAAAATGAGAAAAACATTGTGAAGGAACGGACTCTTAAAGAATAAGACAAGGAGGAGTCATGAACTGAAGAATAACTCCCTTTACACTGGATGCCCTAATATCACAGAGTATGAAGAAAACATTGTTCTTTCTTTATTACAACCGGCGAGACACTGCGTGGCAATGTGCACTCACATGCGCTTCTCAGTTTCGTTTGCCCTGCGCTGTCCTGGGCTGCTTTGCCCTTCTCTGGGCCAGCTGCGTCTCAGTGTAGTGTGTTCGTGCGTCTTTGCCGTCTGATATCAATACGTATCGTTTACCTGCAGCAGTTGTGTGGCTTCCACATCGAGTGACGCACGGAGAAATGAGTATGACGCATGGCGAGTCAATGAATAAGCCTAGTGTGGAAGGCCACACCACATGGCAGGCAAAGCTTTTCGCACCTTTGCAATGTCCTTCAGCTACTATTGGGAACAGCTCTGATAAATCACGACACTAATGCTAGCCCTGTATACTTCCAGTTCAGAGCGGGCCCGTTGAACTGCAGAGGTATACTTATAGGCTACGTGAATAGCCACAAACCTATCTTCCTGTATATGCCAAGTTTTGACCTATCGTTTCTTCGTCTAGAAGACGTGAGTGATTCTTTCGTTGAGGACCTAAATGTCAGTAACGCCTAAGAGTACTGCTCCGGCTAAATATAGCGACCATTTCATGGACACACACATGCATTGTAAGTTAAAGCAGTACTTTTCCCCGGAGATATAGCCGTCTTTTTCATAACATTTACTGCATATTACCACGCCTGGGAGTCTTTCCATTCAGATTTGAACGGGAACTTCTACCATTATCATTCAAATATATTCAACTTTTTATAAGTGCTAAAAGTGCTAAAACCACTTACTTAAAAATACCAACTGATTCCGAACATATTACATTAAACCGAGCAAGTGGCTGTGAGCTTGGATTCTGAAGATAGTGAGTTCGAACCCCACTGTCAGCAGCCCTGAAGATGGTTTTCCATTTTCACACCAGGCAAATGCTGGGGCTGTACCTTACTTAAGGCCACGGTTCGGTTGCTTCCTTTCCACTCCTAGCCCTCTTCTATCCCATCGTTGCCATAAGACCTATCTGTGTCAGTGCGACGTGAAGCAGATTGTAATTTAAAAACATATTTTAACGAAGAAAGTTCATTTAGTAAAAAAATCACAAGAATTTCATGAAGACACTATCCATGGGTATCACAAGCAAAGGTGGATATAAGTAAGTAGAATAATCTAAATTGTCATTAACATGAGATATTATTATTATTATTATTATTATTATTATTATTATTATTATTATTATTATTAACGTATGTATAGTAAATAAAAATTGTTTTCTGAACAGTATAAAGTTATTTTTAATATATAATCCTCTTAACTGCATGTTTGCCCAACATGTCCCAGGCCTGTTCTGATCATCTTCATGGGCTAATTACCAAAGAGGTCCATTTCTACAGCACTTATTTATGGTATTAAAATCGGAATTTAATTATACATTATCCTAGTGATTTTAAAGTCGGTGACGCAAGGCTGGGGAAAAAGCTACGATTGGGAAGGTAGCGGCCATGGCCTTAATTGAGATACGCCTGCTTTGCCTGGTGTGAAAATGGAAAACCATCTTCAGGCGTGCCGACGGTGGGATTCGAACCCATCATCTCCCGAATGCAAGCTCACAGCCACGCAACCCTAACCGCATAGTCAACTCACTCGGTAACTGAATTATTGTTGCAAGGTGTCGTATCATGTTGTCTCTAAAGAAGTCTAAAGTCTCTACGCCATTTTGAGACCGACAGGAAAGCCGAGGGAAATGATTTAAGTACGTTTGACTTTCAAACAACGTACCACAATTTTGAAGTTATAATTTCCACGTGGAGAACGTGAACTATGAAAGCCGAAGGAAGTGAAATGGGGTGTGTCAACAACCATAATTGTGTTTACTAGGCTCCAGAAAATCCGCACATTCATGTGAACAAAGATGTCAGTTAAACGGGGCAGGGTGTTAATGTCTGGTAGAGTGTCATCTAGGAGTTTAACTGGACCATTATTTGTTTGTGGTAGCTCACCGGCCTCGCGTACTGCGTATCATCTCACCGCCCATCCATGTGCCTTGTGTGGATGAACAATTTACTTCCAGCGTGCCACCACACTACCATCACTATGTGAGAGCCTATCTTGACAACATGTTAACAGGATGTTGGGAAGGAAGAAAAGGTGCTGCTGAATCCCCCATCATGTTTCCCTGACTGAACCCCATGACTTCTAACTGCGTGAGAAACGTTGATGACCGCCAAAAATCAGCTACATTGCCTGCACCATGGGAAGAAATTGAGCTGGCTTATAGAGCAATCCGTGTGAACACCTAACCACCGTTACTCGTGCAGGGTTTCGCCAAAGGCGGAAGTGTCTTGATGCTAATCGTGGGCATTTTGAGCGGCCTAAGTGATTGCAGAAGTTAAAAAATACCTTGCAATCTACATAAATTTAGATATACAAATTTCATGCCGATATTGTGCATAACTTATTCGTGTTGAAGTGTGTAGCCTATATATTGTTGGACCTTCTATAATTTTTAAGCCGGGCTGAGTGGCTCAGACGGTTAAGGCGCTGGCCTTCTAACCCCAACTTGGCAGGTTCGATCCTGGCTCAGTCCGGTGGTATTTGAAGGTGCTCAAATACGACAGCCCCGTGTCGGTAGATTTACTGGCACGTAAAAGAACTCCTGCGGGACTAAATTCCGGTACCTCGGCGTCTCCGAAGACCTTAAAAAAGTAGTTAGTGGGACGTAAAACAATTATTATTATTATTATTTTTAAAAGTTGCACGAAACATGGTTACTCTTTCAAGAGTCTAAAGTTGAAAAACACCCATACTTTTGCTGTTTTAGGTCACAGTATCAACTCGCACAAAACTATGGAGATCCCTATTGCCCATTGTCTTTCTGTCTAAAATGAAGTACTTATCACCAATTCCCGTGTACGACGTGTTTTCCGATGTTTGATGACATGGGCAACAAATAATATGAAAATCCACAACCTGTTTCCGGTCATTCGACCGGGTCAGGAATGAATGAAGCCCCATTCTAGCGGCGAGGATAGGATTAGTGCCGGCTGCCGAAGCCTGTCGCACTCCTCCGGGGTAATGATTAATGACTGAGCGATGGAATGAAATGGTACTGGAATGTGTTGCTGGACTGAAAGATGACAGGGAAAATCGGAGTACCAGAAGCACTTGGTATTTTTAAGTAAGTGGTTCCACCTCAGCTTTGTCCAACACAAATCTTACATGGAGAGACCGGGATTTGAAGCACGGAATCCAGAGGTGAGAGGCCGGCGCGCTGCCGCCTGAGCCACGGAGGCTCAACAAAGATATGTGATGCTCAAATGGTACAGCACCATATATTAAAGGGTCTTCTCCGAGCGATAGTGCACCGAGTATACACGAAGATAAGATAACTCGAACATGTCTTTTTAAACTTCTAGACTTATGACAAATGATAAAGATAATATATAACATTATGAATACTGAATTTTCACGACCGCATTGTAATCGAAATCAACTTTCACCCATTAGGTCGTGTTATGTACATTTCGAATATAACATTATGTTAACGGGTAAGTTGGATAAGGAAGTATTTCATCGAGAAAATCGTCCGGCTCCTTGGCACAATGGTCAGCTTAGTGGCCGGGTCGGGGGATTTTAATCTAAAGTGGTTAATTCCTTTCGCTCGGGAACTCCGTATTTGTGCTGTCCCCAACATCCCTGCAAATCACACACCACTATGCTACACCACAATAACACGCAGTTTCCCATACCCTTGTCCGAGGATCTGCCTTACAAAGGGCTGCACCAGGCTAGCAACAACCATACGAAATTATTATTACATTATTATTATCATCATCATCATCGTGAAAATAGGAACATTAAGCGTCCCGATTGAGGAAGATTAAAACAGGCGTGGATTGGTCCAAACAGATCGGGCCCTATGGTAATCCGATCTGCAGTTTAGGTCTAAACGTAGGTAACGAAAATAAGAAAATCTTAATATGAGTGGAAAAAAAAAAAATTAGCAGTATATATTAATACTTTAAATGTGGGGTTCGGATCGGGACCTTGGTAGGATGGGGAACGACAGATGGAATAGTGACCTGCCTTATCCCCACTCCCATTCTCCGATGAATGTAGGCTTTTATCAGCTCTTCGGTTGATAGTAGTTCACCACAAAGTGTGGGATGGTATAGATGGCAGCATCTATCAGGAACGTTCAGCAACAGGTGTCATCGCACTTGGCGCCTGCTCACGCTGTTGGTTGCTTTAGCGGGCTTCTGCTCGAGGTTTGAATTCCCAACGTGTTCCCATTCCCAAAGGTATAGTTTCCTTTTTATTTGCCACAAAAATGACGGGAAAAAAAGGGGAAAAGGGAAGAGAAAAAAAGAACAAGTTTGACCATGGGAAGTCGGATACGAAAGATGATGTGAAGAGCCTACAAAACTACTTTCAATCAAATATCAGACTCAGCTCGTGGTCGCCACTCTAGATACAAGCAACGAAGTGGCCAGAGGGAGGGTGTTGCCCTCTGAGTGGCCCGCCTCACCCCTTCAGGATGAGGAATTAAAAAATTAAAGCAACGGATTATCACAAGACAGAAGTTTAAAAATGAATAACAGATGAGGTATATAGAATTCACTACAAAGATACGACAGAAATTTTCGTCGGTAGGAGTACTTGCGTAAAGAAAAACTCTCTTCCACATATTAAATTATGAGTGAAACTCAGTACATAGATTCGCTCTGCTGGGCTGAGTGGCACAGACGGTAGAGAGCTGACATTCTGGGCACAAGTTGACCTATTCGATTCCAGATCAGTCCGATGGTATTTGAAGGTGTACAAATAACCTACGTAAGGCTCATTATGCCCATAGATTTACTGCTACATAAAAGACACATTTCCGGCATTTCAGAGTCTCCAAAACCTGAAATCCAAATTAGTGCTCTGATAGCGAAGATTGTTTATTGTTTACGATTCACTCGTGTCCACTTAAGTGGTGAAAGGTGGTTATAAGCTTCTTCTTCTTCTTCTTCTTCTTCTTCTTCTTCTTCTTCTTCTTCTTCTTCTTCTTCTTCTTCTTCTTCTGTATTAGCATTTCTCTACATACAAAACTGTTTGAGATTTTAAACTAAAATCTTTACACTTAGGGCAAGGATGGTACCAGTGGGATTTTGTGTTATTTCTTCACATTAATTAAAGTTACATTTTTCGTATGGATTTCTTTATTTCTTCGTCCAGTATTGTTGCGTAGAATAGCTTCCATGCTACTGTCACGTAACGGAAATACTGTCAAGCATCTTTCAAGTACAATTCGTCGGCTTACTTTTCTAAAAATAAAAAAAGGACAATAGTAATGTATCACCCTCAAGATCTGAAATTCCTCATTCCAAAGGTCTGCCACTCATTGTATAATATCAACATGCTACACAGACGATCTGTATGAGAGTTCTAGGTTTCAGATTTATTCCCAATTAATTCACGCAAGGACCTTTATATAATTAATAATAATAATAATAATAATAATAATAATAATAATTATTATTATTATTATTATAAGGGCAATAATGAATATTGGTTTCAAAACTGAAAGCAGTGTATTATTTAGAGAATGAAAAAATGAAACAGCGAATAAAACATGTTGTTGATGACGACTGTTGTTGTTTAAAGGGTCCTAACAGCTAGGTAATCAGCCTAAAAATAAAACAACCAAGTCTTAACAGGTTTCACAATGTTAAAATGTAAAATGATGTAAGTGCCCTAAATTTAAAAAAAGTTTCGAAAATGTATCTTGCTTTGTTTAAGTTGTGTATAATATGTTGTATTAGAAAAACATCACACTCATTTTCCACAAAACAATATACAGTATTGTTGAATATACTTTTTCTTTGCTGCTTCTCTAAAATTTGGAGGAACAGACTTAAGTACATGGTTTTATAAGTACGCCGAGGACTAACTCAATGGTGTTCTACTGCTCCCCATTACTTTCTCTGTACTTCTTTTTTTAGGATTTTGGCTTGCGGTTTTCATCATTTAGCTAGCCTATATTTGTAGTGTGTCATTTTTGGATTTTTATGAAACAACGGGATGAAATGAAATTTATATTGAAATAAATACAATTATAATATTAAGGACAGTACACATACCCAGCCCCCGAGCTAAAGAAATGAACCATGAAAAATATCCGACCGGGCCGGGAATCGAACTCGGGGCCCCTTGAATCCAAGGCTAGCGCGCTAACCATTTTCTCCGCATTACTTTGGATACTGTAAAGTGTCTTTAAATTTAAAATGTTATATTTATGGTCTAAAATACTTCCTCAGCTTGGAATTGAAGGTTGGCAACCTTCCACACACAGTGGTAAATAAACATGTGGCAACATTTCGATCGCGTGTCGGAATTTTGATGCTAATTCTTGTCATGTTCGAGAGCCAGGCCGTTAAATAAACACAAATCGGTAGGTCGGAGGTTGGTTTATTGAGGATTTTACTTCTTACAATTAGTGTCCGGCTCCTTGGTCAAAGGTCAGCTAAGAGGGTCTCGGGTTCAGTTCTTGGCGAGGTCGGGATTTTAATTTTGTCTGGTTAATTCATGGTTAATACAGTCCGACTCGTTGGCTGAACGGTCAGCGTACTGGCCTTCGGTTCAGAGGGTCCCGGGTTCGATTCCCGGCCGGGTCGGAGATTTTAACCTTAATTGGTTAATTCCTACGGCACGGGGGCTGGGTGTATGCGTTGTCGTCATCATCATTTCATCCTCATCACGACGCGCAGGTCGCCTACGGGAGTCAAACAGAAAGACCTGCACCTGGCGAACCGAACCCGTCCTGGGATATCCCGGCACTAAAAGCCATACGACACTTTTTTTCATGGTTAATGCACATTTGTTCTAACACACTCATCTTCTTATACAGGCTCCAAGGGGCTCTCAACTTGGGAGCGCGGGTTAGCCTTCAGCTGACTCCTGGCATTGCTTCCACTTACTTGCGGCAGGCTCCTCACTTTCATCTATCCTATCCGACCTCCCTTGGTCAACTCTCGTTCTTTTCGGACTCGTGGCCTACGGAGTATCATTTTTACGCCATTCGTGGTCCTTGTTTTTCTTTGGCGGATACCTTCATTTTTCGAAGTGTTGGATCCCTTCCATTTTTCTCTCCAATTAGCGTTATACAGGTTGGTTGCCCAGTTGTACTTCTCTTAAAACAATAATCACTACCACCACCCCTCTACATTTACACACTAGCAACCACCACAGAAATACGCGGTTGTGAATACATCCCTGGACATAAGGTTGGCGTCAGGAAGGCCAACCGGCCGTTAAACAGGGCCGAGTCCACACGATCGACAGAGTTCGAGCCCGCGACCCTACCAGGATGGGGGAGAAGCGGAAGAAGATTAAATTCTTACTTACTGTAGTTAATATGTAATTTTCATTTGCCACATTTCACGCAATGAATTAAATTGTATAGTAGGACCTTTTTATTATTTCTTTTACGTCGCACTGACGCACATAAGTTTTTGGTTACGATGGGTGAGTAACGGGCTAGGGCGGGGAAGATAGCCTAAACAAAGGTACACGCCCGGGTTTTGCTCAGCGTGAAACTCGCAAACCACGAACAAACAACTTCAGAGCTGCCAATACTGGGGTTCAGTAACGAACTTCAGAGCAAAACCTACTCATTATTGATTTCCTAATATCCTGTACTTACTTTCCCAGTTCTTGTACAATATTAGGCCCACCTAATATTGTAATATACATCCGGTAAACGATTCGAATTGTACTCTATTTCATTTCTTTCATCTTTAGCATATGACCTCCGTTTATCAGCTCTATTTCTCTACCGATTCAGACAGTACTGAGTTAATAATAATAATAATAATAATAATAATAATAATAATAATAATAATAATAATAATAATAATAATAATAATAATAATGTATGTTCAGTCTTCAACCGCCAACGGCTGTAGCCGTGTTGAAACACTGGATCCCGTGAGATCTCCGAAGTTAAGCAACACTGGGCGTGGTCAGGAGTTGGATGGGTTGCCACGCGCTGTTGGTTGGGGGTAAGGGAATGGAGGAGCGGAAAGGAACTAGCCACCCTACCGCACCAATGCGGAGGTTCGGACCTGCCTTCGGGCAGAATAACCCTTACCTAAAAAAAGTCTTCAGCCCTAAGGATGGTTGCATCCTCAACAGCTCTGCCATCAGCTGTCATAGATGGCCTAGGCATCACTGAAGAGGCGTACTAGGGAAATGAGGAGTGAGGAAGTTTCCCGTTGCTTTCCTTACAAATGATAATAATAACAATAATAATAATAACAACAATAATAATAATAATTTAATGACGTGTTGCCTCCGAAAGGGACTGGTGCAGGTCTTTCAAGATGACCAGTGGCGGCTCGTGACAAATTTTTTAGGGGGTCCACAACAACATTTTTGTTCATGTCACAAATCAGCAAAAAAATGCATAAACCATGACGTCATGTGCTATGCGCATGCGTATAGTCTTCAGCACAATAGTGCATTATCCAGTGTGCTCGCTGCACTGTCAGTCAAAACGAACAACTGTCGGTGTAACGGAGCTTCGATATACGTCGAATGCTTTCGATTGATTGTCGAAATCAGGTCGAAAGAAAGGAAAGTTTTAAATTATCCACGAATGCGCAAAGATGTATTAAAACTGGGTTTTCACGTGCTCATGTGCTCCTGAGAGCCCACCACCACTGGAGACGACACGTCATAGACGACCTGCGCGACTGTGAGAATGAGGCCCTACCTACGATGAATTATAATGCAGAAGACGGCACACACACGCAGCCCTCAAAACATCAGAATTAACCAATGAAGGTTAAAATCCCCGACCCGGTCGAGAAACGAACTGGGGACTTCTTGGATTAAAGGCCAGCACGCTAACCATTTACCGATGGACCCGCACGTTGGGTTGATGAGAAGAAGGGCGTCTTTAATTTTCCCACCTTTCGTTCCTCTTTCTTCTCTTTAGGCAACACTTTCATTCTTCAAATGTTTGGGCCGCCGCCTCTTTCTTCCACGATCAACGAAAAGAAGGGCTGATAATCTCAGTGATAGACAACAACGGTCATCACCACCAAAGTAGGAGGAAGTAATACTAGTTCAAAGTATCCCATGGATGTTATACACCGACAAATCCTTTGGCGGCCAGTCAGGGGTAGTGTATGATTCAAACCAGTGTATCGATTCATGCAACTGCCCGAGTGATTCGAATCGCAGCAACAGCGACCTCACAGCACGTGTTTCAGCTGACCCGCAGCATACAGTGCTGAATGGCGCATGGATGACCATGACACATAAGAAAGCAGTTCACATAACGGTAGCAGGGAGCATTGAATGCTGTTGCTGCTTTCTATCAGTACACACAACACAGATGTATAGGAACGGTGACTCTAATGTGCCGTAAATCGGATCATGGTATCGATTCAGTAACGTCAACGGAATCAAATGAACCGATTCAGTAAAATGAATCGAATCTCCCATTATTAGGCGGGGGAACAAAGAGCGACACAGAAATACACAAGTTAGGAAATACCGTTTGTGTTTTACAAATTTCACATCTAAAAGAAATGTTTCTACAGAGTGTACATAACCTAAGGGTCAGTCAGATAGGAGACTAGAGTCCCTGAAGGCAGTTGAAATAGGATGGTCCAAGTGCAGAAATGTGAGAGGGTGGGTTGAGTGTCCGGTAGGCAGGAAGGCTCCAGGCTCTAGAGCGATTAGATTACGAGCTAAGAGATAGGGAGAGATCAAAGTCTTGGGAGGGTTTATTTGCTCCTAGGCCTAGCGCTAATTGGAAATTTTCCGCACCGCCACCTCTCAGAGACAGAGATACAAGCCAACACAAACAGAAAAATTTAAACGCCACAGCGGGATGTTTCTACCCAGGGAAACATAGAAGTCTCCAGTTATATGCTCATACCACGAATGAAGTCCAAATCATTCAACACCAGTTACTCGTCACATGCCTGATTTTTCACGTATTACATCTTGGTCACACCAGCCTTTCTATAATAAATCCGTTTGGTATCCAGCTGTGGATCTCTGTCTGTCACGAACTTTCCTATGAGTAATAATTTGTTCAAGCATCTTAACATTTCTTGCCCAGTTACACCTAATTAGCAGTCCTACTCCATTACTGCCTCCACTACCACTACCACTATAGATCATTCTAAAGTCGTCATTGTAGAAAACACTATTTCCTGGCTATCTTATTTCACGCAAACTCGGAATATCCACTTCCCTTACATTCATGACTGTTTTACCTTCTTCCATTTTTTCCGCTTCCAGCAGCGTTCTCAAATTCCACGTTCCAATTTTCACTGACTCGATACTGCGAGGATTTCGTTTAATGGCGACCAAGTAAGTCTCGTCCCTTCCCCTGCCGGATCTTGGGTTGCGTGCCTCATGGTCAGTAAACGATACAGCTTGCTGTGACAATATCATGGTTGCTTAACTTGGGGTGAAGTAGTGCAGCAGTTTCCCGTTGCCTTCTGCACGTAAGTAAAACTGCCCCTAACTTGAGGAAGAGACCCCTCTGTAGCTGCCCCTAACTTGGAGAATAGACGATAATAGGATTGTTTTTCGTGGTTCTTCGCTCTGTCAGCAGTTGGGAGAGAGATTCCTATTCCTCCTTTAAGGCCGTTGACCAAATATCACCTGTTACACTGGCAAGGGGCATTACAAGGTGCTAGCAACTGGACCAACTGGATCAAGGTTTTTTTTTGAAGAGGTGTTATTCCTCTGTCACTCACCCTTTTTCCCGTCTTGTGACAGGCAGAGCCTGGCTTCCCAAAACAATGGGTCCTTCAAGACTTGTCACAGGACATTCATTAAGGTTTCTGCTATGAAATGAAACGAGCAGCTGAGGACACGGAACAATGATTGCATAGACCAGGCATTGACTTACATTGATGATGATGATGATGATGATTATGATAGTATCCTCAACAGTATTCGGAATACTAACCCATTAAAGGTTGCTCAAATTGACTTGACAGACTCGAAACTAGTTTTTCAATACGTAGTATATAACCAGGGCGATGTCAAAGGCCCTGAAGTTGGCACAAACGAACAGCTTCATCCAGGTATTTATTACGGCAGGCAGCAAATTTCGACGGAAAAGGCGGGGGAGAGAGACAAAGAGCAGAGAGCGTCCTCATTAAGGGACCACAGCACAGAGAGTAATCAAATGGCAATTAATTAAAGTACAGGCAGGTAGGTTGGTACATCCTGTTTAGTGCCTACTGGATCATAAACACTGTGAGAGCAAAACTTGTTCAATGCTCTCAGCCAGTCACAACATTCAAGTTGGTAATGTCCACTCAGTCGAACATATTGCGAATTAAAACAATTAATCCTACACATATCTGCAGGCAGTTCAATAGACAGATAATGACGGGGAAGTTTTATATTGAATAGATTTGCTGGAAAATCTCTAACTCATTCTCTCTCCCTTCTCTAAGGAAGATTGCAGTAGACTGGGTTTATTGTGGACGCGATTTGTATAAAGTCTTCAGATGATACAGTCAGCATCTATTCACTTAAATATAAGGGAGGGTGCGAACAGTACGTGAGAAAGAGCGTGAAGGCAATAACTGTCGCTGAAGAGAGGGAGAGAGGAATATAATAATAATAATAATAATAATAATAATAATAATAATAATAATAATAATAATAATAATAATAATAATAATAATAATAATAATAGGTTTACGTCACACTAACTACCTTCACGGTTTTCACAGACGCCGAGTTGCCGGGATTTCGCGCCACGTGAATTTTTGACGTGCAACAAATCTACCGTCACAAGACTGGCGAATTTCAGCACCTTCAAATACCACCGGACTGAGCTCAAGTTGAGGTGGAAGGACACAGTAGAAAACGACACGAGAAATGGGCAAAAGAGAAGCCGACTATAGGAAAACAGTCAGAAAGATAATTAAAGAAGGAAACACCAACCCTTTACAAACATTGGAGTTACGGAAAATAATAATAATAATAATAATAATAATAATAATAATAATAATAATAATAATAATAATAATAATAATAAGTCCGAATGCTAGGCTGAATGGTAAGAGAGTTGAGGCCTTCGGTTCAGAAGGTCTCGGGTTCGATTGCCGGCCGGGTTGGGGATTTTAATCGCTTCTGATAAATTCCTCTGGCTCGGGGACAGGGTGTTGTAGTCATATTCAGTCAACACACTACACTACCAACAACCACAAAACACTCAATAGTGATTACAGTACATCTCTGCACAAAGGGTGGGCGTCAGGAAGGCCATCCGGCCGTAAAACAGACCCAAATACCTATGCGCGACACAGTTCACACCCGCGACCCTGCATGTGTGGGAAAAGCGGTATAATAATAATAATAATAATAATAATAATAATAATAATAATAATAATAATAATAATAACTTAATATTCATCATCATCATCATCATACCACCATCACCGTCAATAATATGCTCGTTCCGAATCTTCATTAAGCTATGACATTTTTCTATTTCCGATAGACACAATTGTGTTTCCATTTCCTCTCACCCGAGGGAGACCTGATTTATACAGTAAACCACATCGCTGTAATGGAAAATAAATAAAAACATAATATCCATCCAATCGAAGAACATGTAAACAAAATAAAACAGTTCAGATCTTCGTAATTTGTTTTGGTATAAAACACAAAGCTTCAATACAAGACATTTAGTGTGCCTGAATTTTCAGAAACTAACCATTACTTAAACTCCTCGGCTGAATGGTCAGCGTTGAGGCCTTCGGTGCAGAGAGTACCGGGTTCGATTTCCGGCCGGGATTAATTATTCTCGCTCGGGAATATGGTGTTTGTTTGTCTCAACACTGTTCTGTTCAAGTTCAGACAACACACCACACTACCAACCACCACAGAAACATGCTACAGTAATTACATTCCTCCACATAGGGTTGGCGTCGTGAAGGGCATCCGGCCGTAATACACGGCCAAATACACATGTGCTACACAGTTCACACCCGCGCCCCCACAGGTATGAGGAAAGCGGTAGAAGAATATTAATTACTTACGGAAGGGGATATCTATTTTAATTATTTCCAAGCCAAGCGCTGATGATATAGGTGAAATGGAAATAATCTGTTTAGCATTTGTACTCTTTTCTTGCAGTGTGTTGCCTAATATTGTTGCTAGGTGCACTGGCAATACGGCAGAGTATCTATTAACTTCTAAGAAGGGCAGGTTTCTCTTAATTACTTAAAAATCATTCCTAACTTCGTATTCTGTGTGTTACTTGGGTATGAAAGTTTGGTAGAAAGCATGTTTCGAACTTGAAATGGATCCGCTGAGTATCACAGTACAATATGGCAAGTGCAGTGCGGTTCGCGTTGTTTGGCAACGCGAGGTACGACCATGAAGTTCTAATAACGACAGAAGGTAGAATGATAAACACTAACCAAGCGTACTGACATTCTTAATCAGTAATTTACTATCCAGATAAGCAATAATTTGAGAAGTAATTACAGTATGTAAAGTTCAGAACAAGGTCAAATGGGATATATACTGATTATTATTATACAATACATATCGACGAACCCACCTGGTGGCCACCATCGTTAAGGCGTTGGAAGTCTATATGCTCTGGCACCGAGGTTAGCCGCTGGTCGAAAAACATTTCACCATCAGAATGTTGGCCGGTAGGGTAGGAGAGCTACTGCTATGCAGTTTCTAATCACTAGATTGCGTGCCAAAAACCTGGATTAAGTTCCAAACCTCTCAGCATTTCACATATGGAGTGAGGGCATATGGCACTTGGTGATTCGTCCGATGGATGGGGACGTTAAGCCTTGAGCAGATCCCTTGGTGCTATTCGATAGGAGTAGGCTATGTGCCGGCACCGAGTTTCACCCTCTCCCTTCCTCCTATCATATTTCACGTCATTCATTTCATCTCATTAACTCCCCTGGTGAGGTTGGCGTCAGGAAGGGCATTCGGTCATACAAACTCGCCACGACAGATTCATCTCACCTCATATCCGACCCCGTAGAGAAGTAGGACAAGGGTTGCAATCGACGAATGTCAGCGAATGCGGTAGAATAGGGTGCATTTAAATTTGAGAAATTTGAGTCTTTCTTGTAATATTTTCTTTCCATGGAATTGCTTGTTGTACTCTTGTTGTTGTTTTTTAAAGTCACAGTGCAAAATTTTGAAATACTTAAGGTACGTCTGAGTTCGTATATGACGGTGTTGTAATGTTAATCTAGTAGTAAGCTCAACCTACAGAACTGTCAGCCGTACTGTTAAGCACTGGAAACACTTAAGTGGTTTGTGAATTTGCAGGATTTAGAATGTTAAACTAGTAGTATTTCTGTAATATTTTCTTTCCATAGTAGTAGTAGTAGTAGTAGTAGTAGTAGTAGTTGGGTAATTACGGTTTAACATTACTTTATTATCGCACTGTTGTAAGTGATCATTGCCAACGGGATATTCCCAATTGTAATGTAGCCTATTTATTGTTAATAATAATAATAATAATAATAATAATAATAATAATAATAATAATAATAATAATAATTGTACCGGGAGGTACACCTCAACTCCGCGCATTCAAAAGAAGCGCCTTAATGAACTTTATCTATCCAACAAAAAGTGAAACTGCTGCTGCAGGAAGCTGGAACAGTATTCACCTGAATAACTGAGAAGTTTGTCATTTCTAAGTTTCCTAAACTGATTGGATTTATTTTGTTTTGTTTTGGTGTACTCAAAGAAGTTTAAACTTTCCTCCATAGATATCATTACAAAAACTCTGGTCATGCACTCTGGTGCAAGGTGGAAGAACTTGTAATTTAAAGTTTTGTGTTTCTAGGTGTTAGTAATTTAAATTACTGCCTGGGAGACTGATTACCTCGGATCGAGTAGGGGTATTTCAGTCACCTTGACAAAGAATACTTCAATGTATTCGAAACGTCGGCAAACTGTACGTGATGTACAGACTATTACAACACGGTTCAACCCGGAAATTAAACTAAATAATTCTTCACGCCGTGGAAGCTTCACCTCTAAGATTAAGTTTATGATTTAAAGAGAAATATAACCTTTGTTAAAGTTTTAAATTAATTTTTGATATTGTAGTTAGAACCATTTTACCCAGCACCTTCTTTCACCTCTGCGATCCACCAAAACACGGTAATAATAATAATTTCTGAAATGAAGGATCCATGAATGTTTCTCGTTCTCTGTTACCATAGATCTGCATTACTCGAACGGCTCATTCGATCGGTTAAAAATTGCAAATATGTTTGTATAACATACGGACTATAAATTTAGAGCCTTGATTGCAACTAACAATCCGCCTGTTAAAGATACATGAGGTGTGTGTAAAATATTCGGGAATTAAGTGAAGAGTTGTCAGCAATCAGTACCCCACATCTGCAACGTCACGGTTAGTACTGTTACCTGTCATCTTCAGAGACTAGGGTTCGATTTCCATACTCAGTACAGATTAAAGATTGGCACGGAGTATGGAATGCGATCGGTAAGCGACATAAAGCACCTTCCTGTAGCTAAAAAGAATTAAGGTATCCCAGCTGACTGCGAGGAAACGAGATTTACTTATTTTTAATAACTTGTACCTTGTTACATACAGTAAACCATAACTATATCGATGTGTAGGTTCTGAAACATAGTAACCTACAGGATGGCGCGTGAGGCAGAAAACAACATATCCTCCCATCGATTTTGAAGATTGTTAAACGAAATTTTTTGGAAAATATTACGTACTGCTTTTCTTAATAATAATGGTGAACCATGTTTTTCCAACATGCTGTGCTCTTCACATTAGTAAATATTTCTTTCTGAAGAAACTGATCGGTATTTGACCAAATTAATTATGAACAATGAATGACGCTTAAAGTGCCTTCCGAAGGAAATTGAAAGCTACGGAATAAAATGGTCAATAGTTTTATAAATGTCTTATCTAATCATGATTTATTTTTATACGTAGGCTGTAGCAACCAGCACCCCTCGCTTTAAAGAGACTTGAATGAGCATAATCGTTACTTCGATTCTGATGGAAAAAATAATGTAAATAACAAAAGAAAATACTAGAGTACTCGTTTGAATGGGCTAAATAACTAAATCCAATATAAATTATACTTTTTATAATGCAAGTAATTTCTATTCGATCAGATTATCGTTTCTAGAATTCGGATAGTATTTGGATAATAACGTCATAATAATTAACATTATTCATAAAGGTTAAACGAGAAACAAAGAATAAATAAATAGAAAATATCTACTACAACAATCACAACAGTCGAGTAGAGTAGCATGCGATCTCATCTTTCGTGATATGAACAGTTTTCTTTATTGAAACCCCTTTGATATTTTGCTTTTGGAAATGTAGACGTGAAATCCCTTAGGGACGAATTTACGTTCAAACTGTGGTAAAACTATTAAAACATAAAATTTTAGATAAAGTATTATCCATTCTCCAAGGAGCTGCCTCTCCGTCAGATACCTCTTCGATTATTCTCGTGTAGGCTGAATGGACCTCTGACCAGCCCTGAGATTCAGGTAAATATCCCAGGTCTGGTCAGCAGTCGAACCTGGATCCTCCGGGTTAGAGGTAGGCTCGCTAATACCAGACTGCAGACACCACATTAACGTATATTTTCAACAGTAAGTAATCATTGGTATACTATTTGAGTAATTAATTATGTACCTTACCTGCCTCTAAACCCCCGTGCCTGGAAATTTAACCTGATTTGTGTATGCCAATTTCTTTACCCTCCCATCGCCAAGCTTTTCGACACCTTTATTTTACCAAACGGGGTATTTTGACTGTTCCAATACAATTTTGTGACTTACTGTAATACAGTATTTGTTTTTAGATTCTACTTTTTCTATTATTTTATTTTCTACTCTTTTCAATGGGCCCCCCTCTGTAGACAATCCTTTCGGCATCCTCACTTGCAGTTGTGATCTATTATAATCATGTAATTTCGGCACAACAGCGAACGTCTAATTCAATTCAACCATAGTTAGTAACTCAAACAATAGATAACAACGTATGTATTTGAGTTAAATAATTGGTGCAGCGTGAAATTCAACAATGTAAAAATTAAATAACGAAGATGAAGGAGAGAAATATTTCGTTGACAAATAGGAAAATAAGAAATTTCATACCAAGCGGGGTAGTTGATAAACTTAACCATAATAGGTATTTTATTTGATTCTGTATTGATTTGTCCAAATCTATTAAAGAAACTATTTCTTTTATATATTTAAACGGGGTAGTCTCACAACCCTACCAAGATACCCGTCATTTAATAACTAAAAACAAAACTGGGTCAGTCATAAGTATAAATTAAATTTCAGTCATTTTAGGACGAAATCATGAAACCACAGGTATGTAGCTCTTCAGATAAAATCATTACAGAGAAAAAAATCAGTCGGGGGTTGTCAGCATACCCCGCTTGGTAATGCGAGGAATGGATTCTTTATTTTTGTGCTTTTTTAATATCAACTACGTAATGCTTGTTGTAATTGGAGTACAAGTCTGTAACAGAAATAAATAAATAAATAAATAAATAAATAAATAAATAAATAAATAAATAAATAAATAAATAAATAAATAAATAAATAAATAAATAAATAAATAAATAAATAAATAAATAAATAAATAAATACAGTTGTCAATAACTTGTTCAAAGCCAACCATCTCAGTAAAATGTTTTGGAATTTATACTAGAATTTCATTCCATTAAAAAAAATGAGTGATGGAACCTCATGACCTGATTCTGTTTATGTGGAAAGGGTATGCAAGATTTTAGCATTAACATTGTATTTCTATAATCAGTGCGTTTATTTTTTACAATATCGATAGTTGTAGCTTAATGCGACAGTGTTGTTATAGGTAGCAATCGATCTGTGAATTTCATGAAAGTGATCTCTGAGCTAAGAAGACTGAAAACCTCAAACTAGACACTGGACATAGGACAGTTCCATGTAAAGAAAAAAGGACAGTTCAGCATACCCCAGCACCACGCAGTGTCTCCAGAGCGCCACGCGGATGAATTAACAGGAAAGAGGTGTTGAAAAATTAGGTCCGACACATGCAATTAAATTAAGGATCGTGGCGTGTGTTGAGAGGGACGTGCTGCGTGTATGTCTCTCGTCACGGGGCTTTCAACGTAATGATCACATCGGTATCCCGTTAAGTACAACCATTCACACCCTTCTCTTCGTACACCTAGCTAATTAGATTGAAGGCAGTCAATGAAGTTTTACGAAAACGTGCCCATACACCAAGGAATTAAAATATGACGTCTAAATTGTCATTCACGGCCAGGATAAATTGGGTTTTACCGGATCTTCAGATATTTACATATTTTATACACGAATTCCCTGGTTCATGATTTGGAGATGATCTTCGTTAACCTTTAAAGAAGCTGCATTGCAAATGAGCAGGACTAGGATTTTGATGACTAAAAATGTTTTAAAAATTATCTATAAAATGACGGCAAAAATCCAAAAAATGATCCAAAACCTTTAAAAAATGACAAATTTTAAATGATTACAATCAATTTAGTAATCGAGTTGGTAAAGCCTATGTTTATGTTCTAGAGATAATATGGGCCTTTGGGATTTTGCCATGTTAAGAAAGCAAGGTGAAATTCTTTAAGTTTCGCAGAGAACTTCGCTCCACGCCTTCAGAAGAAAATCTTGACTGTTCACGAGGAAGATTTCTCCAACTGGAGGTGTCTCTCCTGGAATGTGGACATTTCCAAAAAATAAGTGGTGAACAAAGCTTTATTTAGTCCCCAGAATGACAAAACTTTGTGAAGATTCTCAAGTCTCCGTATTCACCCTCACTTAAATTTGCGATAATATCCAATACCATATGCGTAAATGCTTCAAAATACTCAAACATGTAAGAAAATGACTCAAAAAGTATAACATAGTCTCAAATTTCATAAAATGACCAAATAATGGCGTATAAGATTATGAAATAACCTACAAATACAAAATGGCAAAACACGACAAAAAACAAAAAATGACAAAAATTACTTAATAAATTAGCATTTCTACAATATGGGAACTATGATCAGGATTTCTGTACAAGTTAGCAATGTCTGTTGTAAACCAATTAAAAGATGACATGTCCTTCGGAAAGTGAAAACCGTCAATACGGAATGATTCTAATATCTTGTAAAAGATGACATGTCATCAAAATCCTAGCACTGCGAGTGAGGAAAGGAGAAAGGGAATTTACTTGCTTGTTAAATATTCTAACTATGACAGTTGTTACTCCAAACTTAAATCTAGAAAAATGGTACTTTCGGTTGTTTTAATAGCGGTATAGAGAAGTCTAAGCATCAAATAGTAAGACCTCCATCGAGGAAGAAAAAAACATACAAATCTGGCGTGAACTTTGTAGCAGACTGGAAATCGGAATTCTAAGCGAGGCAGGCCAAGTCGGACATCACTGAGAAAAAGGAAAATGAAGTTCCGAGGATTATCATCTGATGTAAGAAAGGATTATAGTGGCTACTAGCAACCGTCGAAAGAAAATACACAATATCCAAGTTGCCCTTATGCAGGCCTACATCACATGCGAGCAATATAGAGTGAAACACTGTCTGTACAAAGAAAAAATATTTCATGGCTTTTCATGCTAATTAGCCGTAAACGTTAAACAGAGAAAGTGTAATTAACGCCGAACTAAAGCGTTCATCTCAGAGCATTCACGAACGTAAGACATTCCCTAAGACTGAAGTGTGATAGCATCCTCTGCAGATAATTGCACAGCTTTGGATACCTGTAAAACAATCAAAACTCATGTTTTGACTTTGAATTGATAAACACTTAAACATATTTTTGATGATTATACATCACTTTTGGAATGAAAGAAATGAATATTTTAAATTAATAATAACGCGCATTTAAGAGATAAATTTCAGGAAATTTCGAAAGTAATTTTTCCCCTTGGCTGAATGACCGGCGAAGCAGCATTTGTCTCAGAGGGTCCCGGGTTCCAGTCCTATCCGATTCGGGGATTATAACCGCTTCTGGTTGATTCTTCTGAGTGAAGGACTAGCTGTTCGCGTTTGTCTTGTATTATTTGTGCTTGTTTTTACTCAACGTACGACCTGTATCGAACTTCAGACTTGTTTGTGTGATATAGGGTTCTTTTAAAGTATCAGTAAACCAGTCTTGAATCTCAGCACCCCTAAATACCAGTCTAATGTGCCTGAATTTACAGTAATCCGGCTAAGGTTACCAGGCGTATTCTTTGTTTGGACGCCTACTTCTGTACACTTTCCTTCTTTTCTTCAGTATTTTGTACTGTTTCCTTACACTGTCTTAACTAGTTGGCAGAGTCAGCGTTGTAACCAACAGGGAGACATTCTCATACCACTCTCCACGCTGGCTACTGATCATATTAATTTAAATGTTAAATACTGAAGAGTATGAATTTAAATATTGAGAATGTGGAAGGAATGCTGGAGAAATATGCTATCAGAAAGGCATCCTATATATTCGATCAATTTTTCATTGGACAGTGCATCACACAGTCCTTTCCTCTCAGAAAGTTGTTCAGTGAATTTCGTGAAAAGCATATTGACATATAAATTCCAAAGAACTAAATAGTATTCAGTTTTGTGAACATCGTCTGTAGGGACAAAGAGCAAACCTCATAACATCAAATATTCCTCAAAATACAATTAAGGTAATAATATAAAATATATAGGCAATACGATGTGGTTCTGATTATTATTTTAAGAAAAGGTACAACTTGGCAACCATCCTATATCAACACTAATCAGAGGGAAAAAGCGGAAGGGATCCGACATGTCGAAAAATGAATATATCGGCTAAAGAAAGAAGGGCCAGGAAGAGCGTGAAAATGAAAGACTCCCTAGGCATCCAATGCTCTAATACCGTCGGGATCGGAAAAGAACAAGAGTTGACGAAGGGAGGTCGGATAGGGTAGATGAAAGTGAGGAGCCTGTCACAAGTAAGTGGAAGCAATGCCAGGACTCGGCTAAAGGCTCTGTGGTTGCCAATCCACGCTCCCAGGTTAAGAGCACTGAAGCCTCTCTTAGTCGCATCTTACGACAGGCACCAGACCCACAGACGTAAGTTATTTTAATTAGGATTCCTCTTACTTCTAATGTTAATTATTACATAGTAATATAAATTCATCGATATGGTAACCCTATTAATCCCGAAAACTTGAAGAACAGGGGTAGGGAACGGATATCTTCATAAAACAGCTTTCAAAGCAGCACTGGAACAGTTAGTTGAGCAGTCCACCACCAGATGTAGCAGGGAGGGACGTGCGACACCGAGACGCCCGCTCGCTTGGCAACCTGTTGCCGTAGCAACATGGCAAGCATTGAGGGTGGGAGACACCTGCAAGGAGAATGACATTCGTTCTCCCTTCACTTCAGTTCCTCCAGCAGTATCGATTACAAGTCGTAGTTATGGTAACCAGAAGGCAGACTGGACTGGACGCTGAGGCGCCTCCACATCGAGCTGAGGATTTATTTTTGTCTTCATGAGAAATTTTGTTGTGTTCCTCTAAGAAGAGTCTGACAGAAATAACGTCTGGTAAATCAATTTTCTCAAAAGTCCAACATAATAAGGGCAAATACTGCAGACTGAATTACACAATCTATTACGAGTAGAGGACTACCCACGAAGTTATTTTCTGTCATCAGTGGAAAACAGGGAGGGAGTTCGGTAACAGGAGCAGCACCCACTGCGTAGGATCAAACCTAAGAATGTGACGAAAATAGACTGGTGCAGTCCCTACTGTGTTTGATAACTCATATACACAATGTGTCTGGACCAATCCCGTATTATTTGTTGTGTTACATAGTGCTTTTCCTTACTTTTGTAGACTTGCTCATTTGAACTTAATGCTTCTTTATAACGTTTCTTTCTAAAGTGTCATCTTAAAAAAAAAAAAAAACAGAAAAAGAGGCAAGCTTCCGAAATTCTACGCAATTTTTGATAACGGGATCGAAGCCAAAAGACTTCCAAATTTTTAAATGGGACATCAGTTTTAATTTTAAAATCCTTTATAAATGTAGATTGGCCAGGTTTCGAACGGCGAGGGCATTCAGCAGCCCCGAAGGGCCATAGCCTATCAAGCGACCGCTGCTCAGCGCAAAGGCCTGCAGATTATGAGGTGTCATATGGTCAGCACGACGAATCCTCTTGGCTGTTATTCTTCGCTTTCTAGACCGGAGCCGCCATCTCACCGTCAAATAGCTCGTCAATTGTAATCACGTAGGTTGAATGGACCTCGAACCAGCCCTCAGGTGCAGGTAAAAATCCCTCACCTGGGCGGGACTATAGTCCAGGTCCTTCAGGTAAGAGGCAGGCACGCTACCCCTACTTCGCGCGGCCGGCCTTCTATCTAGTAATGAACTAAATCCTAATATATATATTTTAAAAAAGAAAGGAAAAGATGAACACACCAACGTAGTCACTGTTGTATTATCTGAACTTTTATCTGCAGTATTTTCAACTTTCTGTGCGGTATCTGGTCATTTTATAAGGTTTAACAATTATATATTACATTTTCTTTCTTACTGGCATGATGTGCTATATTACACGTTTCCTCGAACACATCATAAATATACGCAAGTAAACTGTCTTGTCCATCTTTCACTTTTATGACCGATTGCACTCTCCAAGGGATATTTTGAGAAAAATTGAGGTTGCTGAGGTTAACATTTCATTATAGTTCTAATGAAAAATATACTTGGTAGTAGTAGTAATAGTAGTAGTACGTTCTTTGCCAATTTCCAGTTTCGGACATTGCCACATACTGAAGCACCAACGAGGAGGTACTCCAGCGTGCCAGGAAATCACGCGAAGACTTAATCCTCGCGAAATGTTTGAAAGCAGCCTATTTCGATCGCATCTTCCGACAGCCGAGTACAATTGATCACAGAAGACAAGATAGAAGGGAAACATTGACTTAATTACTACTTACCTTCTGTGAGGAGACGGCACAAAAAACACGAAGAAGAATACTATTGAGCGAATTAATTGTATCTTATTAGAAAATCATCTTCAACTACTACCCAGAGATGCCAACGTTTCGAAATTCACATGAGATTTTCAATATGAAAGATCAAGCCACTCTTTCGGTATGACATATCATTGAAGGTTCCGTGTCATACTACCGTAGACTCAAACAGGAAAATAAATGATGCGCTCTAAAGAACATTAACTAGCTTACAAAGTACAATTACAAAATATTCAATGACGAATAATACCATTCTGAATGATCAAATCTGTCCTATTGGACATGAAGTGTAGTCTAATTTGACTTAAGTCTTTTGCATCTTCGGAGAGGGCTTTAACTCGTATTGGGCAGCTCATTAAATTATACTTTCTCCTTCTGCACTTTTCCACCCACCCACCGACCCACCCTCACTCACTCTCTCTCTCTCATTACTTGTTATTACTAGGGTGGTGATACGATTTCATTTTACATATTCCATGAACTGAGTACCTTGTAATAACACATCTTTGGTTCTGATTTTCTTTATTCCAAGTCCTTTCTATCAATGCAGACGCTGCATGTAAATCTGGGTATATTTCGTTCCTTTTCAAAATTCTTGTATTTAGTAGTTTATTGAATGGGCTTATGGCTGATATGACATTTAAATAGGAGATCTTCGATGTAGAATGATTCTTTGGCTAATACTTATATACCATTCTAGATGGCAGTTTTTTCTCACTCTTAGGATATATTTTGGAAAGCGTAATTTCAATTTTTGAATCCTTTCTACGTCGCTAAACGTGAATCTTTTCCATATATAAGATACCATTAAATCCGAGCTTACATAGTCTGGCTTCTGAAGTAAATTTAGATAGAAAAGAAAATTCTTCGGTTGCCTACCCAGGTGTAACCTATACTAGAAAGCAAGCACTACGAAAATGATGCACGTGAAATCATCAGTCTCCTGAGACTAAGATAAGTCAGGTATCGCTCGAGACCACTCACTGTGAGAGCTGAACGCGTTACCGTGGTAACGGGATGTTCTCTTAGCACAGCGTCCTATTGCCCACAACCACACAACAGGTTTCTCATCCTCGTGTAACAATATATATACGTAACATTCTGGGTGAATGTATTCCGGTACGAGAAGTTTTCCAGCTATCACTGGTGTTTTCCAGTGAAAATATTTTCGGAAGGAAAAGAACTATCTTAACGATCATAGTTTCAAGGGAATGCTTCTGGTAAAGTCACAGAAACCAGTCGTGTTTCGTCGGAAACAATCAATTACTACTAATCTGCATTTAGGGCAGTCGCCCAGGTGGCAGATTCTCTATCTATTGTTTTCCTAGCCTTTTCTTAAATGATTGCAAAGAAATTGGAAATTTATAGAACATCTCCCTTGGTAAGTTATTCCAATCCCTAACTCCCCTTCCTATAAACGAATATTTGCCTCAATTTGTCCTGTTGAATCCCAACTTTATCTTCATATTGTGATCTTTTGTACTTTTAAAGACACCATCCAAACTTATTCGTCTACTGATGTCCTCCCACGCCATCTCTCCACTGACAGCTCGGAACATACCACTTAGTTGAGCAGCTCGTCTCCTTTCTCCCAAGTCTTCCCAGCCCAAACTTTGCAACATTTTTGTAACGCTACTCTTTTGTCGGAAATCGCCCAGAACAAATGAGCTGCTTTTCTTTGTATTTTTTCCAGTTCCTGAATCAAGTAATCCTGGTAAGGGTCCCATACACTGGAACCATACTCTAGTTGGGGTCTCACCAGAGACAAATATGTATTATTTGCAAACTTTTAAATACGTATTTGAAAATATAACATGTCTTCTAAATTATAAGCGTTTCTGACTACTGAATAACGGTGTGGATTGAAAGCAACGTAGGCAAATAATATGATAGTATAGACACAAAATACAAATACAAGGTGGATCAATCAATCAATGCAACACTTGAGAACTCTTTCGGTTTTGACACTTTTCTAGATACATTTCTACAATTGTAGATAAACGCAGGATGTTTCTTCGATAATACCACTTGATCAACAATAATTACTTCAGGCGAAATACATTAGGAAACTCGAAACTAGTCATTCAAAAAGTTGACAGTTTCTGAATTACTTCACTAAATATTACATTTTCTCGTAGTAAATTGTTCGCGTATATTAGTGTAAGCCTCCTTGGATACGGCTGTTGTAAGAGTGAACACATATCACAGAGTTGAACTTTTCTCTGTACACTCGTACAAAAATATATTTCACATCAAATTCGTATCAATACAAACCCGCAACGATTTCACTCCACCCCGTCCCCCCAACTTTTTTCACTTCGGAAAAGATCCGGTTTCTCATTAACACTCGTCAACTCCACCAAAGGCAGCCTTAAATCGCTTATTTTCTAAATACTTATGAATAATATTTAATAAGAACACTTAACGGAACATGTTGGTCTAGAATAAGATTTCAACTATTAATCGAAAACAAACTACTTACTATCTAAAGGATTTAAAAAGTAATGCTATAATCCGTGCTAAATTCATAGATTTGTAATTATATAATATTGTAATATAACAGTAGTCTTCTTCTTCTTCTTCTTCTTCTTCTCCTCCTTCTCCTTCGTTTAGGCCTACGATGGACCACGTAGTTCTTAACTCTGGTGAGCTATTTTCTTCCTCTTGGTCCAACAGTCCTTCATTCTAGCGCTATGTCTTTTCTTTCTTGAGTCCATTTCACTCCTACTCCTGGACGCAGGGATTTAGTTGTTAGTGACTGGAGAGAGTGAGATGTCTTGACTAACTTTCTGAACTTCTCTCGGTTGTAAATGTTAATGTGATCAATGTTTAGGTATTGAAGGTCTTTCCGAACTAAATTCGTCCATTTGGCATTTGTTGCTTTCCCTCTAGATACAGTGTTGAAGATCCTTGAAGTGAGTCTCTGGCTGTCAATCCTGACTACGTGACCATAGAACATTAGTCTTCTGTTCCTCATAGCTGTTGTAATGCTCTCTATTTTACTGTACAGTTCCTTGTTGTGCCTGATTCTGTACCCATCTCCTTCTTTAATGGGACCTTCAGTTCCAGCTTTCTGAGTTGTCCTTTCCGGGTCATGTTTAGGCATTCTGAGGCGTACAATACAGATGGTCTTACTACGGTGTTGTAATGTTTAAGTTTAAGATTTAAGAAGAGGGATTTAGACTTGAGTATGTTCTTACAAAGATGATAAGCTCTTTCTAATTTAGTGCACCTACTCTTCATTGCAAGGTCGTCATTAACATTTGGGGTTGTCCATTCTCCAAGATATTTGATTGAGTTGGCGTTGTGTATTATTTTGTCCCCCAGAGAAATGAAGTTGGGTGCTTCTCTGATGTTGGTCAGAAATTCTGTTTTATTGACAGCGATCTTCAGCCCTACTTTAGCTGCTATGCGTTCTAGGGAGGATAGCTGGTACGAAGCTTCTTCCATACTTGAAGCTAAGAGTGTGAGGTCATCTGCGAAGGCTAAGCAAGTGACTGTTAACTTGTCTTTTTGTAGTCTATATGTAAGACCAAATATTTGTCAAATATTTACTGTTCTCAGTTCAAATGTTTACTTTGTACAGTAGGTGTGGCACAAGACACTGATGCATATCAAAGAGAAAGGACCAGGGGTGTAGTTTTTGGGTTCTCCAGTTTTGCTTGAAGCCGTCTGAGGTACTACTAATAATAAGGAATTTATTGCGACCGAATGGCCATAATGATACATATATGTCATATTCCTTTTAGAATTTGACCTACATAGTAATACAGCATATTTCCTAGTACTGAGCAGTCATGTCATTCCTTGCTATATTCTACTATTGACCTAGTTCGGTTTAGGAACGTGGTTGTGTGGTAAGTTCCGCATATACTGTTACATAGCTTACACACGCAATTTTCATCTGGGTCACGAAACACTTTTCGGGAGCAAATCTTGTGGTGGAAACCATTAACTGCAAGCCTGGTCACGACTTGCCTCATTTCACACAGAGGTTGCGTCCATTTACTGTCCAGCATCGCATTTGTTGTGTAGAATTCCATCAGTATATCCCGCTTTTTATTCTGTAGATCTTGGAGCAGCTTGCTGTAACTTTCCGCAGTCGGTAGTAGTAGAGTTATCCGTAGATCCTCTATCAGGAACGTCTCTTTTGTAAGCTCGTATACCAGTCTAGAGCTGGTTGTCTTTCATACACCGAGGGCTCTTTTGAGAAATTTGGATTTTGTCTTTTCTATCTCTTCCAATTGCCCGTAGTTAAGAAATTCCCATATTAGCTCGAGTCCACATGTCAGAACGGGCAGCACCTTCGATTGGAAAAGTGCCCTGGCTGTTTCCAGTGAAATTAGATTTATATGTCCAATGTCGTTTATAGCTTTTATTGCAACGGCTGTTTTTGATCTTATGTGTAGCCTAAAGCTTCTTCCTGTACCTGTACAGTAATGTCTAGTCATTTTAAACTGTTGACTATTTTCAGTTCCTTGTCGTTGCAGGTCACTTGGTCGGAAACTGCTGGCCTTCCACCGTTTCGAAAAATTATCATTTCCGTCTTGTTCTCATTAATTGTAACTTCGTTTTTCAGGACCCAGTCACTTAATATGTCTACTGCCTTTTGCAATTCATTCTTTACTAAGAAGCACCGTAATACTGGTCAATGATACCTTCCTTCCTTAAAGCACATATTTCGATATAAATTATTGATATAATTGAAAGGATTGAATAAAAGTTTAAGAAAGGAAGCCTTGGGAAATTCTTTCAAAAGACATGGCAGAGTGATAAATTAACTGCGATGAGAGTGTCGTTTCTTAATGTTGAAGTTGTTATTCATATTAGGGACCAGAAATATCATCGTCCATTAGAACAGTGAGGTTTTGAGCGTAGATACTGTACAGTAAGGTATAGGGTCAAACTCCGGACACATTCTCACACGTAGAAGAAGAAAACATGTTAATATACCTGATATATCAGCGCATCCGGGGTTCGTTGTGACGACGGGTTCGTGCATGTATCAATGCTAATGGAGGGCGTTTCGAACATGTCATGTAAGTAAGAGTTTCATGTATGTTTTCCATGATTATTGTATGATGCAGAGTTGTAGAAAAGAGAGTTTGAAAATAAAGCGTTTCCGGCCCCTTGTCCATATAACATATTCAAGTGGGAGGACATAGAGGAGCAGAAACTACTAGGGGACCCGTGCGAGAAATCTCGCATGTTCATAAAGTATGTGGTGGAGTAGGACCCTGATCAACTACTGGCGAACGAAGGAATACACAAATCAGTACAGCATTAGACAGTCTTACTCACCACTTAATGTAGCCTAATCTTCGATTTTTTAACATTTATAGTATCCACTTGAACGGAAGCAAATGCAAGTGCATTATTATAATGACGAATGTTCCGAAAGTAATTTTTGGTTTTACTAATCATTCTTTTCTTAACCGATAATGAACAGCATATTATAATAACATAAAACAAGCGTCCCAGCGGCCAAAATGTGAAGTGGACAGCAGTGATGGCGCGCATTTTCCTACAGCAACAGTATTTGCGAATCGCACACTTCGTAAAAAATTTTAAACTTACTTTTTAAAGAAATTATCGATATTTATGAAATAAGAGTGGAATTAGTCACTGCTAATGTATATTTTCTTTTGAATGCCCATTTGTCACGATCGGTTACTTGTGAGCGCCACAAAAGGGATCTATACTACTGGAATAATATATATGATACTTTGACAGGAGGAGCCTCCGTGGATCAGATGCCAGCCTCTCACTGCTGGGTTCCGTGGTTCAAATCCCGGTCACTCCATGTGAGATTTGTGCTGGACAAAGCGGAGGCGGGGCAGGTTTTTCTCCGGGTACTCCGGTTTTCCCTGTCATATTTCATTTCAGCAACACTCTCCAATATCATTTCATTTCATCTGTCATTCATTATTCATTGCCCCTGAGGAGTGCGACAGGCTTCGGCAGCCGGCACAATTCCTATGCTCGCCGCTAGATGGGGCTTCATTCATTCCATTCCTGAACTGGTCGAATGACTGGAAACAGGCTGTGGATTTTCATTTTCACTTCGACAGGAAGAAGTGGCGACCGCTTGTACACCACACCCAGGAAACTGGAGCTGGAAAATGATGACGACGACGTGTGCGGAATATGTCCTGAAAGTTTGGCCTAACTTATTGTTACACTCTGTGTGTTACACTGGGTCTAAGGTCATTTGAGTAACTGATTACGCAAGACTAGGGAAGATGATAGCAGTGTAGAAAAATCGAGCACAAAAAACATACCGATAGCCTATATTGAAATCTCGAATCTTGAAACGCTGGTGCTTGTCCATTCCATCATCGAGCTTAGAGACAAGAAAGGCTTGTTATGCAATATTTCTTGACTGATTCCACAACCATAAGGCAAATGTATAGATACTGTATAACATTAACATTTTGGTTTCTATCAATACTCAGTAATACTTTCGTTATACGGCACCTGAACGATCGGAACCTTCTCAGCGAGTATACATTTCTGCAGAAATAAACATTTACTTCTTCTCATTATTATTATTATTATTATTATTATTATTATTATTATTATTATTATTATTATTATTATTATTATTATTATTATATTTATTGTTATTATTCTACTTCCCAGCCTTTGGCCCATTTCCTGGAGTTGGCACTTTCAGCCCAGTTTTACAGCAGGATGCCCTTCCTGACCTCAACCCTGTGTGGAGGGATGCATTCAGTATTACAAGTTTCTATGGTGGCTTGTCGTGTGATGTGTATAAATGAAGATGTATATTAAGACGAACACACACATCTATCCGCCAAGCTAGAGGAATTAATTAGGCAATGTTAGAATTCCCGACCCAGCCGGTAATCGAACCCCTAAAAATATTCTTGGATATCGGATTGCATCGGACGACGTGTTTGAATGGGTACAGGCATGATTCCGTCGACAGACCACTAGTAGTTTCAAGAATGGGACTGACTCTCTTATCAATAATAATAATAATAATAATAATAATAATAATAATAATAATAATAATAATAATAATAATAATAATAATAATAATAATGTTACTTGTTTTACATCCCACTAACTACTCTTTTACGGTTTTCGGATACGCCGAAGTGCCGGAATTTAGTCCCGCAGGAGTTCTTTTACGTGCCAGTAAATCTACCGACACGAGGCTGACGTATTTGAGCACCTTCAAATACCACCGGACTGAGCCAGGATCGAACCTGCCAAGTTGGGGTCAGAAGGCCAGCGCCTTAACCGTCTGAGCCACTCAGCCCGGCAGACTCTCTTATCACTCAGTGATATAAATTTCTTAAGGGGAGTTGGTACCCCCCAACGGCTGGCTCAAAAAATATTAATTTTGCAATTATGACGTTTATTTCATGATGAATGAGTAATTGGGTTGTCCAGAATAACTTCTAACGCCCTCAAAAATTGTTCAAATGATGAGTTGATACTTGAGATTGTGTCCCTATTTCAGTAATGAGTTCAAATTCATATTCTAGTTCCTATGGAGAAAGTAATGTTGAACATCTGAGGGAATGTTTTTGTTGTGTTCATTTATGTCCTGGCTGCTTTCACTGTAAAGCCTGTGTTCAGGAGACTTGCCGATCCTGAACTAATCCGTAACCGGTCGAACTCAGAACCCTAATGAATCATTGAAGAGTGTTGTATGGAGTAAGGTTCCAAAAAACAATGTTTGTAGGATATTACTCATTTTGTACTGGCTTTTATGATGCTGTCAATACTTTCAGTGAGGGGTTCGTTGGTAGGATAAAAGTAATGCAGCAATGAGGGATCGAGCCAGGAGTAACATTCTCCATTTATTTCAAGAAATCTGCGGAGAAACCAGGAAAGGCTTAGGGAATATGATGATGGCGACCCCGTTGATCCAGAATGTTGTGCTGGTATGCATTAAGGTAATCTTGATTTGTTTTTCTCCTTTGTGTTCTGTTAAGCAAAAGGTACGAATATTTAGAAAACTACTATGCATATGAACATGAAATTTCAAACCCTTGTACAAATAGTAGTTTTACTCATTTTGTAGTTTCTAATCTTACTAATTAAAAATGCATTTGTTAATACAGTCTTAAAATCGAATCAAAATTGGGTGTCAGTTAAAGAAGTATATAGATTCAGTCTGTTTAATATTCAAAATCTAAAAACTCCCGTTGACACAAAAGCCCTCAAGCTGTATGTGTACCATATTTCAAAATGGTATTATGTGTACCTAACTTTGGTAAAATTGGTACTTCTGGTGATTGCTTTTGAGCAAACATTTTAACAGGCAGTGGCACAGATACGACTTTTACTTGGGTGGGGGTGGGGAATAATAATAATAATAATAATAATAATAATAATACAGATAATAACTTGGACAAATCATACTACCATCGGGACTAGACAGTAGGGTCAACGTAGAAAAAGCCACCAAACTGTTCCATAAGGTATACAGATTAACGTGGAATTACTATAACAAAAAAAGTCATTTCGCGTATTGCAAAATTACGACACCACAAGACAGCTGTTTTGTCGGGTTTGTACGCCTCAGAAACCACATCCCTTGGAGGTCACTCTAAAATTATAGAAATTAAAAACCAAGAAAGTAAAATTCTCCGGAAAATATATGGTCCTACGAGAGAAAATGGAATGTGGATAAAAGGAGAAGAGCGGACCTCTACTTTATCACGGACGACATCACACAAGATCGTGGAGCCTTACAGTAGGTAAAATAGCAGCCAAACAAAAATTCATGGAGAAACCTAGGAAGAAAACTGGTAGGAAGTGGTTCACAGAGCGCAAGATGCAACACAGTGGATTCATGAAGAGATTTTGGGAAGATAAAACGGCGAAAATCATCAAGCTAACGAATAAGTTCAAACGCGCTCTTTGAATGGGCATAACGAAGAATAAAGAATAAGAAAAAGAAGAATGCAGATAATAAAACACATTTCAAATGGATGTTTTTGCAAGTGGAAGTTTATTATTTTAACCTTCGTAAAAATTATTAGTGTATCTATTTATGATAATGAGTACAAGCGCCTGATCTAAGCCATTGTTGACAGATGTTCCATTTTCATTGGACTGCCCCTTATAACACATCCTATTAAATGTTAATAGGAGAATCAGACTGGACGACTAGGTGAGCTATTACTAGCCTGCGCTCTTGAAAGAATGTGTCAGCCAACCAGGAAGAAAATGTAGGTATCTCCGAGAGATCAGCTTCCAGCGATGCTGCTCTATGAGGGCTCGTCGACGACAGACTGCCGCTGTTTGTTTGGCGTGGCACGACAGCAGAACAATAAGAGAAAGGAAATGACACATTGCAGCTTTTCTATTCATGGCTCGAGTCACCTGCAGTTGTAATTACAATGTATTCTTTTCACACACAGTAGACTATGGAACAGGGACGTTACGAAACAAACAAGTGGTGCGACGGGAAGGTTCTCAGCGTAACAGTATAGTAAATAGAAAGTTCTTAAAATCATTAAAATCTATCATGTAAACAAATCTATATACGAGTATTAAAAGAGTTTACTAAAAGCAGTTTTGGCAAATCCCATCTGTCCGTTCTACTGGACCAATTTGCTTCATTTTTGTTTTAGTCTTTCCGGAATTACCTGCCGATGAATCATGAGACCTTGATAGGTTTTGTAAGTTCAGCCAATTTGGAGTAATCATAAAATAAAATCATTAAATGATCATTCAAAAATTTGCAGGCGAAGGCTTTTTCACTCCCTGTGGGTGGGGGCGGTAGAATAACACCCACGGTATCCCCTGCCTGTCGTAAGAGGCGACTAAAAGGGGCCTCAGGGGCTCTGATCTTTGGAGCGTGGGTTGGCGACCACGGGGCCCTTGCTTCCACTTACTTGTGCCAGGCTCCTTACTTTTATCTATCCTATCCGACTTCCCTTGGTCAACTCTTGTTCTTTTCCGACCCCGACGCTATTAGGTTTGCGAGGGCTAGGGAGTCTTTCATTTTCACGCCCTTCGTGGCCCTTGTCTTCCTTTGGCCGATACCTTCATTTTTCGAAGTGTCGGATCCCTTCCATTTTTCCCTCTGATTAGTGTTATATAGAGGATGGTTGCCTAGTTGTACTTCCTCTTAAAACAATAATCACCACCGAAGGCTTTTTCCCTAACCAGCCATACACTCTGTACTTAGCAGGTTGCTAAGCGACTAACACTTTCATTAATATTCTGATATATGATTTTAACCCTTAGTAATGCCATTGCATGCAGCCATGTTTGATTCATATCTGTCAAGCCAGAGATTATACACTTCCTCTGATCATGAAAGAATAGTATTTTGTGGAAATTTACTCTTTGATGCTGTGACCTTCCCCAGCTTCTAAATATGCTCAACAGCTGGCAGAACGTTCCTAATAACTTACATACTGCTAACAGAAAATATCGACGTACGAGTACGTACAGACGGTATGGTATCAAGTCGACTAGCCTTCTGTATGGCCAGTAATAAAGGACAGGGAGAACCTCCTCATAAAGTGGGTGTCTACTCACCCAAACCAATATTTAGTCACGGCCAGTTGTATGTTGCACTATCTCGGGCAAGATTGTTTGAAAATGTTCAGATCCAGATACGGCCGAATGGTGGAAGCACCGTGAATAATGTACGGAAAAAAGTGTTATAAACTACATTACGAATGAATCAGTTACTATGTACCGCTATTAAATGTTCATATAACTATTGGAAAGGACAGGCATATCACGACGAGATATCTGACCTATTTATAACGAATCGTGCGGAGCAGTATGGGTTCACTAGTAGGATATGTAATTATTCGGTGCCTTCCCTGTAACGTACATATTCTAATTGAACGAATATTTTTTTTACAGTCTGCTTTACGTCGCCCCAACACAGATAATTCTTATGGCGACAATGGGATACGAAAGGGCTAGGAGTGAGAAAGAAGCGACCGTGGCTTTAATTAAGGTACAGTACTTAACAAAAGTTTAAGTGTCCGACTCGTTGGCTGAATGGTCAGCGTACTGGCCTTCGGTTCAGAGGGTCCCGGGTTCGATTCCCGGCCGGGTCAGGGATTTTAATCGCTTCTGATTAATTCTTCTGGCTCGGGGACTGGGTGTATGTGTCCGTCCCAACACTCTCATCATATTCAGACAACATACCACACTACCAACCACCACAGAAACACGTAATAGTGATTACACCCCTCCATCTTCAGAGCTGCCGACAGTGGGGTTCGAACATCTTATCTCTCGAATGCAAGCTCACAGCTACGTGACCCAAACCGCACAGTCAGTTGCTGCGTCAACTGCACGTATACAAAAGGTTCCAAACGCGACGTTATTTGTAGGAAAGAATCTCAATACACTTCTTCGATGGGTATCCAGGGTGTTTCAGGGGGCAGCAGTATGGACTACTTCATCGACTGCTTAGCTGAATGGTCATCGTAGTGGCTTACGGTTCAAAGTGTCCAGGGATTTTAGCTGCATATAGTTGATTGCTCTACCTTGGGGACTGAGAGTATGTGTCAGACTTAGGCTAATACACATATTTATTTAAATCACACCACAAACCACCGCAGAAACTCACAATAGGGAATATATCCCCGTACACACGGTTGGCATCAGGAAAGGCACCCAGCCGTAAAACTGGGCTAAATACATAAAGAATACCAGCCCCCGTAACTGCAAAAATGCCTCAAGAAGTAGTGTAGTATGAACTATTTCAAGTACAAAAGGCCATATACAGGATGGTCGGAAATAACGTGAACCGAGTATATGACCGTTAGAGCGATGGTCATAGTGATAGGTAATTTAAAAAATAAAGTCTATATCTCGCGCCGTTGTCATTTTATCAGCTGCTCAAGTTAGCCAATCAGATCGCTTCGCGGGTGAATTAAAATGGGCTTTACGAGGCGTGTTGCTAAATCTGTGAGCTTCTGCGATCGGATGCCTTTCCTAATGTCAACCTCATCATAAGACTTAATGAGATTAAATGAATAACGTGTGATATATTAGAGTACGAAGGGAGAGGGTGAAACCCGGTGTAGGCACATAGCCTACTCCAGTAGAATAGCACCAAGGGCTCTGATTAAGGCATAACGTTCCCATCCGACGGTCGCATCACCATCAACAGCGTCATACACCCTTATCACATATGAACACTGAGGTTTGGAGTTGGGTCTAGGCTTCTGGCATGCAATCTAGTGATTGGAAATTGTATACCACCACATCTCCTACCCTGCCGGTGAAATTGTTTTCCGACTGACGGGACTCCAACCGGCTAACCACGATGTCAGATCATATAGATTTGACGCCTTAACGATCCGGTCATCAGGCGAGCTCAAACACTCACACATGAATTAGTGATATATTTACTTACGCAAAAACCCTATATACTATAATGTGCAACAGTTCAATACACATGATCTATCGATGCATTTATCGATGCCCAAACCTACATCACCATACTATACATTGTAAACTGGACACATGTGTATGACCATGTTTTCATCGAAATTATCCATGCTAGTAGGTTCCGAAATATTTACGACTCTTTCTGAAACACACTGTATATAGAGTGTGGTGCAAAAGTCAGGCATGGGTTTGAATCAATTACAATTTCTTTTGTTTGGTTTTGAAGGTAATGCCATTGTTTCTTCCAGAAACATTATGTACTTGCTTAGGTCTGCTTATAAAAACGTATATCTCTTGCTTCATCATAAAGAAATTCTCTTTAGAGCATTTTCCATAATTCTACCGAGTTTCCGCTCGAATATTGTTTTTGAGTCTCTCGATGGTTACTAACTTGTTAACCTACAGTAGACGCAATCTTTGAGTTATCTCCAAGAAAATATGTTTACATCTGCGGATCAGTCAGAATAACGGAAGGCTGATTTTCTAAGTGAAGTTCAGTAGATTTCGTCAATGTTACTTTTCCGAGTGTCTATTAAAATACTGCAAAAAGGAAAAGGTGGGCGGGGGGTGGGGGGCGGAGTCGTTGTAAAGGCAAAAGTTATGAAGTATTTCACTCTATGCTTGTCTTACGCCATCCTGTACTATCAACCACAATTTGCAAACTTTCGTTTTCAGGTGTAGTTTCTTAACAAGGTAATTGATTACTAGGAATTCCACAGGTAGTTCAGTAAGTTCCCTCTATGATTTAAACAATAACCGTACTAAACCTTCATATGCTTTCTTCTTTACAAAAGTATATGCTCCAGTTACTTTTTTTCATATGTTCATGACCGTAGTAGATGTCTGATTAACAGTTGCAAATTTCTAGGGAAAAAAAGAAGCCAAACGAACAAAATCACGAAATGCATATCGATCAGATTGTACATCTTCAACTTACCGTTTCTGTTTTCACTATCGGCAGGCTTCATTTGGATTGGATGGTGCATCTGAAAAAATAACAATCATATATTATTTTCTGCTGCATAAAACCAAAATGTATTATTTGTAAACTTCTAAATACGTATTTGAAAATGTAACATGTCTTCTACATTATAAGCGTTTCTGACTGCTGAATAACGGCGTGGATTGAAAGCAACGTAGGCAAATAATATGATAGTATAGAAACAAAATACAAATACAAGGTGGCTCAGTAAGCCAGTTGACAGTAATATAAAAATGAAGGATAAATTTCAGTTGAACTACCAGATAAAGTTTGCGCCTAACAATAAAAAAAGAAAACAGAAAACTTCAATAATATATTTCATTCTTGCTGTTGTAATTGTATACATTTTCATTTTTGATTGACATGAATTATCAACCCACAACCGAACAGCTTTAATTTTCACTTCACTGGCACCTAAAATTCAATGTCCTCGGACACTCCCGATAAATAAATAATAACCTAAAATGTAAAGGGTCCGTACTTTGACAAGGTTTTCAAGAGTGTGTATTGTTGTAAATGAAATGAAATGGCGTATGGGTTTTAGTGCCGGGAGTGTCCGAGGATATGTTCGGTTCGCCAGGTGTAGGTCTTTTGATTTGACACCCGTAGGCGACCTGCGTATCATAATGAGGATGAAATGATGATGAAGACAACACACACACCCAGCCCCCGTGTCAGCGAAATTAACCAATGATGGTTAAAATTCCTGACCCTGCCGGGAATCGAACCCGGGACCCCGTGACCAAAGGCCAGCACGCTAACCATTTTGCCGTGGAGCTGGACTGTATTGTTTGTGGCTATAGCTTCCGTAGTGTTAAAGGGATACCTCTAAACATAAAACCAGTATTTTATACATTAGTGTCAAGCTTAGTTAAGTTTTCTGTTTTATCTCTCGATACGTACAGTAGGTTTCTTTTCACTCAACAGCGTGTTTAAAGATTTAATTGAAATTATATTGAAGTTTTATTTCGTGGTCAAGCTGGCGAAGTTGCTAGTTCAGAAAAAATGAAAAACTTGAGTAGAAAAATTCACCCAATTCAAATAATTGTACGCAAGTTACTCTCGTCTAGTATGGCCCCGTTGCAAACACCTGTTAGTCTAATTTGAGTTGTGTTAATTACTTAAATCGAAATTTTATCTGGTGCTGAAGAGTTAAAATATAATAATATTTTGTTTACGTTACACTAACTACTTTTGACGGTTTTCAGAGACGCCAAGATGCCAAAATTTTGTCCCACAGGAGTTCTTTTTACGTGCCAGTAAATATACGTACTTGAGCCCCGGAGTGAGCCAGGATCGAACCTATCAAGTTGGGATCAGAAGGCCAGCGCCTCAACCGTCTGAGCCACTCAGCCCGGCGAATTAAAAAGTAAATGTTCGTTAAAATAATCAATAGTCAATCTAAATTACCGCCTCTTTTAAATGGAGTAGGAAGAATTCCGATCTTAAGATTCCGGGTGCCGGGCTGAGTGGCTCAGACGGTTAAGGCGCTGGCCTTCTAACCCCAACTTGGCAGGTTCGATCCTGGCTCCGTCCGGTGGTACTTGAAGGTGCTCAAATACGACAGCCTCGTGTCGGTAGATTTACTGGCACGTAAAAGAACTCCTGCGGGACTAAATTCCGGCACCTCGGCGTCTCCGAAGACCGTAAAAGTAGTTAGTGGAACGTAAAGCAATTGACAGTTAATTAATCATTATTAAGATTCCGGGTAGGTTGAGGAAGAGTCGGAGAACAAACGAGTAACGAAAGGCATGAGAATGAATGTTACTCGAGCACTCTGATTCTGTAACGGTGCTCGAGGCAGGAAAGAGGATACGCTGACCAAGAACGTGTGAGAACGTATGATCAGGAGCAGGAGAATGCTGCACGTAAGTAGAAATAATATTCTTTTTCTTGTGTTCGTGTTCGTGCGCGTGTGTCTGTGTGTGTGTGTGTGTGTGTGTGTGTGAGAGAGAGAGAGAGAGAGAGAGAGAGAGAGAGAGAGAGAGAGAGAGAGAGAGAGAGAAGTTTGACAAGACATCTGGCTATTGGTCTTAATTGTACTTCCGAAGCGCAAGAAATGTTATTCCACACCCTCAAAACAGTCCGTGGCACAACCGAGAATCGAATCCAAGCAAACCGGAATTAAGTCCTAAAACAGTCTTATATATGAGAGTTCACAGCCATAGTGAATCAAACTCACTGTTTTCTATCTTATATAGATGGTGTAAAAGTTACTGAAATCTCTGTTCTATTCACTCCCATAGTAAACGAAATCGTAAGTTCATTTGCTGTCCCAGAGTTGTTATATTTGTAAAGAACAAGTGAAGAGAGTGGTATGTTACAATAATTACAGTCAAACATCTAAATGAGTCACTTAACCATTTCGTAACTTCTGGTGAAGAATATAGTCCTCATTCAACATTTGATACGTTAGGTGAATTTAAACACGGTACATGATATTTCCTTAATTATTATATTAAAAATAATTAATTTTGGGCCCCCTCCGTGGCTCAGACGGCAGACTATCGGCCTCTCACAAATGGGGTCCGTGGTTCAAACCCTGGTCACTACATGCCAAATTTGTGCTGGACAAAGCGGAGGCGAGACAGTTCTTCTGCAGGCACGCCAGTTTTCCCCTTCATATATCATCCAGCAACACTCTCCGCAATCATTTCATTTCATATATCATTCACTAATCATTGCCCCAGAGGAATGCGACAAGCTTCGTCAGCCGGCATAATTTCCTAACCTCGGTGCCAGAACGGGGCTTCATTCATTCCATTCCTGGTGTATCAGTTGACTGGAAATAGGCTGTGGACTTCTTCGTTACGAAAACATTTTGAAATTGCAAATAATAGACTGTAAGAAATCAATAGTTTTCGCTGTATATTGCCATAGTGAACCATTTCTTAGATATTGTCAGATGGATTTTGTCCCCACATATGTTTAGTCGAGGTTTCAATACAACAGAAAACGCTTTTGCAACCAAGAAAATCGCAGCGTACTGCTTTCTCACATGCAACCAAATAACCTGTTTTCATCTTCAATTGTGATATGTTTTAAGCCAGGAGATCCCAAGGATTGTCTGGCTGTCGATGTTGTTGCTTTCTTAGCACCAGCCAGGGGTCACGTGTAGGGCACTTTGAGGTTAAACATACGGACGTGAAGCAACAGCGCTGGGGATCATCAGCATCTACCCTACGGTCTTCAGCTCTTGGTCTTGTGTACTCTGCTGCAGAATACTGCTCATCAATATGGCTGAACAGCAGTCACACCAAATTAATTGACACTCAGCTGAATTTACACTATGCGTATGATATCAGGGACAATTAGATCTACTCCTACTTTCTGGCTACCTGTTCTATCCCATATTCCACCACCTCACCTCCGTCGAGAAAATGCTCTCCTACGGGATTATAAGAAAATAACTAACAGTCAGTCAGTTGCCAATCCATGGTGACATGAATGATGCTCTTATTAAGAGGCTAAAATCTAGATACCCACGTGTTAGAACAGCCAGAAACCTAGTAGACGCTAACTTTAATATGCTGCAGGCCTGGAAGCAAGTATGGTTATCCAGTGCTCCATCAGAATATCACAACATACCATGGCTGAAAAACAAGCCAGAGGGTTTTGATCTTCCACGCAAGACCTGGACAACAATCAACAGGATTCGCACTGGCCACAGCAGATGTGCCGACTGCCTCCATAAATGGGAAATACTTAATTCGGCGGCGTGCAGTTGTGGTGCTGTGAAGCTAACAGTTCGGCACATTGTGGAGCAGTGTCTTCTCACTGCCTACCAGGGAAACCCAAGAGACTTTTTTCTGCTCTCACCCTTGTGTGTTGACTATGTAAATAATTTGAACCTGTAAATACTTCAAATTGTAAATATTAGTCATTACTACTGTATTTATATGTAATGTGATGTGTTAGCCATACGCTAAATAAATAAATAAATAAATCTTCAATTATTTTTCATATTCTTGTCATCATTATCGCCGGGAGCGTTCGTTGATAAAGCGTTGTTAGCTTATCTCCCACCTTGCAGCGTCAGAATATTACGGCACAGCTTTACGCACAGGAAAGAAGTCTGTCGTATATTGATGTAGCTTCCAATAGAGCAGAGTTGGTCAGTGTTGTACCTGACGAAACATCGACTTCATAAATAATTCCAGCAGGAAACTATTTTTCATCCAGACAAAAGCAAGTCGTTCGATCATAATCAATAGCGTGCGGCAGTGATCCACTCCATTCGCTCTCATGTTAGCACAACTGAAAGCCTGCCTTTCCCCGAGAACAATGAGCTACTTCAGATACAATAGGTGAATGTCTACCACTTCAACACCGCTGTTGTTTGTCGAGGTACGAGAAATACATCAGCGTTAACAGTTTCTCAATTGATTTGTGTTCGGTAAACAAGAGGACCTCTTAAGTCAGTCAGACTCACTTGTTGGTTTATGCCCCAATTCCTGATGACCGACGCAACCTCGGGAGGAAACTCTCCATTTTAGTCACGACTTGGACTTGGGGAGGTCGCAGTTAGATGTAGCTATTCGTTTTATTTGATTAAATCCTAGAAAATAAGTAAAGGACAAAACAATAAACGATTAACCCATACGTTCCTCCGTTTCAAAGTGGTTGAAATTCCACGAACCTTGGAGGCCCCGAGGCCATGATCACGGCTATCCTGTTCAACTGTTCCTCTTCGTATGTCGACCAGATGAATTCACAATGAGCAATAGTTGGTCAGGGAATTGCGAAGTGAAAATGTCGTAATAGTCCAACGTGACCTGAGTGTTCAATACTCCAAAACGGTTGTATTTTGAGTATAGCATCAAACTACGCCACATTTCCGTAATCAGCCGCTGAGTACTGCCGACTCTTGCGAGAAAAAGGGATCTACAGTATCCACCGAAGAACCATTAACAGTGATCTTTTTCCTTTTTTTTAAATATCTGAAGCCATCTCTTTTCAGGTTCAGCTCATTTAATTTTTAATCTGTTAGGTTCTTCAATCTACAGAAACTAATTTTGAGTAATACATTTATGAACTATCCGAAAAAAGAAGACATATGGTAATAGCATTATACTTGAAATAGAAAAGATTGAAATAGAATGAAATGTTTCGTTCTTAAAAGAACATAATCAGATTCTATCAAATCACTCAAATATTTAGTAATGTATAAACATTTATGTTTATTTCTGCTTAAATATTTATGAACTCGGAATCTGGAACTTATCTTAATGATCCTGTTTTCTCTCTAGGACTTCATTTCTAAATATTTGGGTGTGATTTTAAAGAATCTGATGATGCTCCTTTAAGAACGAAACACGTCATTCCATTTTTATTGAGTTGTTCCTTTTTCACGTAAAATACTGTTTTTGTTGCTATTCGCTTTACGTCGCACCGACACAGATAGGTCTTATGGCGACTATGGGACAGGAAAGGACTAGGACTGGGAAGGAAGCGGCCGTGGCCTTAATTAAGGTACAGCTCCAGCATTTGCCTGGTCTGAAAATGGGAAATCACGGAAAACCATCTTCAGGGCTGCCGACAGTGGGGTTCGAACCCACTATCTTCCGAATACTGCATATTGGTCGCGCTTAAGCGACTACAGCTATCGAGCTCGGTAAAAATACTGTTACCATATGTTTTCTTTTTATCAGCTAGTTTATAAATTTATTACTCAAAATTTGTTTCGGCAGACTGAAGAACCGAACCTTAAGTTAAAAGGAAAATCTCGCTGATCTTTGTATATCTAAAACTGCTCAACGCAAATCGTTTCCCAGACTCGGTTCAAGCGTGATCGACGAAAGATAGCAATAATGATGTTATTCGTTTTTACGTCCCAGTAACTACTTTTACGGTTTTCGGGGACGCCGAGGTGCTGGAATTTAGTCCCGCAGGAGTTATGTTACATGCCAGTAAATCTACCGACACTACGCTGACGTATTTGACAAGTTACGAGTTCCTAATGGTTGGGTAACTCCACCTTTACAATACTATAAAACTGTTTTCCTATTAAAAAGGGACATGTTTCGCCTCCCTTATATGAGACATCTTCAGCCTTAATAAAATTATAGTAAAAAACACAATCTTCCTGATGACAATCTAAAACAATCACTTATCCATAAATCTAGGAGTCAATGTGACTTAGTCAAATCAATCAACAACAACAAAAAAGACAAATGAAAGTAGTTCATATTGTTAAAATATCTTGTGATGAAAATATGTCATGAAGGTAGACAGCTGGAAATTGAAAGTTTTATTGGACTTATAATTCTTAAATTAAAAAGTTCAATATTAGAGTAATAATGTTCTGAATACATTAATATTGTAGCATTATGTGACTAATTGAATTCGTCACAGGAAAAATGTTGAGTTGGTAAACTCGTGGAATTCACTGTTTCAACTGTCGTTGGTTGGCTCACATGTGTACAAAACTCCATTCTTTACATCTGTAACAGACATTCGTGTCTCACTTTCTCAGCCTGAGTGGAAATATCAGCGGAAAAGCAGAGGCCAACTGCTGAAAATATCTGTCAGACAGGACCGACTAAATCTATTCTCGCTTGCTGATCCTACCACGGCGACGTAGACTAGTAAATACCTGTTGTCTTCACCCGGAGGCTGGTTGAATCATCAGACAGCACAAACACAGTTTTTTGTTTTTGTAGGGTAACTGCAAAAACCGATGGCGGCTCCATAATGAGGCGTACAAGGCATGACGACGAGTCAGATAGTTTGCCATTGCTTTCCTCAATGGGCCAGAAAGTGCTACTATTGCAGCACGACTGTCGGTATGAGTAGCATCTTTCAACACATCCATCAGTGCTCAAAATGTCACTACTCAGCAACGCGCATACATTAGCAGCTTCCAATAATAATAATAATAATAATAATAATAATAATAATAATAATAATAATAATAATAATAATAGGCAGCACAGACTTTTACGATGAACAAGAAAGGTCTAATGGAAAACTAGAGGCTAAAGAAAAGAAGATTTTGAGAAAAATCCTAGGTCCCATTAAAGAATACAGGGAGTACAGAGGCGTCACAAGCACGAATTATACAAACACGTGGAGAAGACAAGTGACACGATTGGAAAACTAAGGATGGCCTCTTATAGCCGCCTGACACGAATGATCCCAGGCAGGAAATCTAAACTGATATTAAAGTACTTTCAAGATAAGGAAACCAAAAGGGCATGGTTCACAGAAGTTGAGAAAGATCTACGAGAAAAGGAAATTTCTCCTAAAGATATCCAAGAGCGTGCTCCGCTTAAGGAAAAACTACGTACGCACAAAGGTTTCCAGGAAAAGCCGAAGCTGAAGCTGAAGACAGGGATTGCGTGGACCCAAGAGAGAAAAGAAGAACACTGGAGACGAATACAGGAGCATTGGGTGGCAGTTAAAGCTCGAAAAAGGAAATAGTTGAACTGACGTGGTCCCTAGTTGGCCGACACGAAGAAGTAATAATAATAATAATAATAATAATAATAATAATAATAATAATCATCATCATCATCTTGCCGGGCTGAGTGGCTCAGACGGTTGAGGCGCTGGATTTCTGAACCCAACTTGGCAGGTTCGATCCTAGCTCAGTCCGGTGGTATTTGACGGTGCTCAAGTACGTCAGCCTCGTGTCGGTAGATTTACTGGCACGTACAAGAACTCCTGCGGGGCAAAATTCGGCACCTCGGCCGGTAAAAGTAGTTAGTGGGATGTATAAAAAATAATAACTTCCCAGTAACTGCTTGTACGGTTTTCTGAGACGCCGAGGAGCCGTAATTTAGTCCCGCAGGAGTTGTTTTACGTGCCAGTAAATCTACCGACAGGAGGCTGACGTATCTGAGCACCTTCAAATACTACCGGATTGAGCCAGGATCGAACCTGGCAAGTTGGAGTCAGAAGGCCAGCGCCTCAACCGTCTGAGCCATTCAGCCCGGCTGCAGCTTTCATACTGTAAACGAGACAAGTCTTCGGTGGAAGCTACAGTGCTTCCATCAAGAAATGGCCACAGGCAGACATACAAATTGAGAAAACAGTAAGCACATGGTAGTACATACTATATATATCATGCCTTCCGCTTGCGTGTAGCGAAGCCCAGAATCTCAAAAGTGTTTGCTTAAAACTATTAGGCAATTGATATTCAATCGTCAATACTAGTATTATCAAGAAGACAACAGTTAAATTATGAAAGCATGTTTAATGAGAAGTAATGAATTACCTTGCTCACGACGAGAAGACACACCTACCGGCCACTCGAAGAAAGAGACCCACAGAATACTCCTCTTGAGTTTAAATTTAGCGCAAGCTTGTCGCGCGAAGCGGGCCTTACATTCTTGGCAGGCGAGTCGAACCTCGAACTTTAAAGACATCTTCCTAACAGTCGTGCAGACAGAGGAGAGTATTTTAACTACACCCATGAACAAAGAAAGAGATCTTCAACCGCGACGAATTAATCGTGTGTTCCTGACCCTCGCAACACGCCAACTGCACTCAGAGAACAACATTCGCGACACTGTCCGAAGGCTACACCTAAACAAATATTTGATTAAATCAGGGCAGTGTGATTTTTCGAACTTCTATAGTGTTCATTTCTAATTAGGCAATTTAGCGTTGCAAGGTACCAGGTTATTCCCGATGTAGTTTCAAGTGTAGAAGCAAAGTAATCTACTTTCGGTGGAGTGTTAACTGAAGTATGTAGTGGTATTAGTGAATTCACGTGTTCTGCTGTGTAGTGGTAAGCCAAAAAGTTTCAAATTTACATTCTATGTAATCATTGCTCTTTCTCTCGTATCCGGCTCCTTGGTTGAATGGCCAGCGTGTTAGTCTTCAGCTCTGAGAGCCCTGGGTTCAATTTCTGGACGGGCCTGGGATTTTAACCACGTGTGGTTAATTCCTCTAACTCGGGGACTGGGTATGTTATGTTCGCGTAATACACATCTTCACATACATACAACACACCACACTGCACTAGAACCACTACCACAGAAATACGCAACAGTTAACACTCCCCTCCACAGAGGACTGGTGTCAGTAAGGACATCCGGCGGTAAAATGAGGCTAAATGCATACAAATTGTCGGCTCCAGGTAACTGGGAAAGGACCAGGAAGAAGCTGTTGTTCTTGTCATTGGTGATTAACATGGACACTTAATGCATCTATTTAAAGCAGTATATTTGTACTCAAGTTTTTTTATAGAAAACGTTTCTAAAAAATACGTAACTAAACAAAGAAATTGAAAACAAATATTGAAACGAAGAAATATAATCAATGTTGCACTTCATATTATCTGTTCACTGTCGTAAGTATTGTTCAGCCATTTGTTAGCAATCTCATTCTCCAACGAGAACAACACATACTTCAGCGCCAACGACAAATCAGAGAGGCTACAAAGAAAAAGGGTACCTCTCCTGGCTTTACCTTCAGAAAGTTGGTCAGTGTGTCAATACAAGCACTATACAGCTGTACGTCGAAATTTTTCGACGTTACCATCAGAGAACAGCCGGAACTGTGTAAAATTTCTACCCTTGGTACTTGGTGGTGATAATTAGGGGATCCACAAACTCGCAGTTTTTATCCAGTCATATGGAGAAATTAAAATTTCTCAACCATAATTTATCAGGCGCTAGTCTCCGTAATCGCTCTTAGTTACGAACGACCGTGTGAGTGAAGGGAACAAGTTATTGTTTTTCGTGCTGAGTTCGGCATCCGTTTTTTTGAAGGATTTTCACGTACACTTTACGCATTTCTTTCTAATGTTTAACCTGAGTTCACAATTTTTAAGTCTTATATGTCTTTAAGGGCGTCTTTGGTTCTACTTTTGGTAACACAGTGCCACCTATCAGAACTTACCGAAATTACATGAACAAGAACAAAAGAACAGCAGCTTGCTACTGAATATGTGCCGGATAAATCAATCGCAGTCTTCTAGGTTCATTACTGAATAAATGCAATTTCTTACTATGGAACTTATATCTATTTTGTGTAATAAACTCTATGAACAACATAATGTCATAAGTTTTACAAAATGGCTAAAGGCATCATTCACTACAACTCGTATATGAAGATAGACATGTTATAAATAAAAATTTAAAAAATGTGTCAAATAATGCCCTTTTTGTATGCATTCAAGAGGTCATATTTCACTAGAATTATTTCTGTGGTAAAATATTTACATGTAAAAGGATTAAATAATTATTTCAAATATTATTATCATCATCATCATCATCGTCTTCAACATGTCGCCTTATCGCTGCAGCCACAATCGACTATCCCCTTCCTTGCATACGAACCTCACCCCACCTTCAATGATTGTCTTTCTCGGGTACGTACAGCGGCCTCAGCCGTCCTTACAAGTTCTTTCGTAAGACCATGGCTTGAAGAATATTCTGCAGGAGGATATCGTTTGGAGGTGCACAATATATCACCACTTTCCTCTTCCTTACTTTTTCCGAACAAAACACTGGCCATTTCTTGAACTAATTTAATTGAGGACGACCCAGTCAGAACGACAACAATTACACTAGACGATGAATGACAACACTTCACAAATTAATGGCTATTTACAAATGTCTCTTATTCTCACAGCTGGTTTTTCGGCTGTCAGTATTCTCCTGGAACGACGATTTTCCATAATCCTGACTGACAGGTTTCAACTTTCACTTTGCTTCGCACGTACCATAGTCACTTCGCACAGCAGTTCCATGGAATCGGATTCGAACATACGTCCATTGGCTATCACAATGCACGACTGCTGTACATTTGGCTCGACTCTAGACAAGACCATTAATTCACACATTCAACTCATCTGGCCGCTCCACATACTGAACTCTTAGCTCACGACTTGTAACTGATATAATACCAATATAATGGTCCGTTATTGGACATTATACATTTTCCAGCTAACTCATTCTTGGTTGCCTGCGTTTCGCCCTCGTGTGCTAAGTTAGGCTCGCCAGTTGGGACACCACCCAAGACGCAAGGCTAGTGCATACCGTGGAGGCCACTGCATAGGCTATTTGAAGCCACCAACAGTGCCAATGCACTATGAGAGCTATGTCTCATTTCCAAAAAATAGATGCCTGCCTGATAGTCAAACACTCCACACAAGACAACAATCGATCATTCACCACTGATTTGCCTTTAGGGCTCTCGCCCAGGAGATAGATTCCCTATGAGTCGTTTACCTAGTCTTTTCTAAAATTATTTCGAAGAAGTTAGAAATTTACCAAAAATCACTTTCGATAAATTATTATGATCCCAAATTTCTATTCCTATCCCCTTGAATTCCAACTTTATCTTCATATTATCATCTTTCCTAATTCTAAAAAGTCAATTGAAGCTTATACGACTATTAATGCCAGCTCGGAACAGGTCGCTTAATCGAACTGTTCATCTCCTTACTCGTAAGTCTTCCCAGCCCTAAGTTCACAATATTTTCGTAACACTACTCTCTTGTCGGAAATCACCTAGAACAAACCGCGCTACTTTCCTTGGAATCTTTCCCAGTTCTCGAAACAAGTAATTCTAATGAGGATCCCATACACTGGAACCATACTGTAATTGCGGTCTTACCGGTGACTTATACGCCTTCTCCTTCGTATCCTAACTACAATCTCTAAATTCCCTCATAACCATGTAAAGAAACCTTTACTTAAACCCCTGTTTATGTGATTACCCCAATGTAGACCTTTTCTTATATTAACACGTAGGTACCTACAGTGATCTCCCCATGAGTTACTTTGAATGAAGAATTTCTTGCGGGAGAATGGCCATAGTGTATATATTTATATATTTATTCAGGATCAGCAACAGCATAATGCCGAATTTAGTTTAGACATTAATCTATATAATAATGCAACATATTTACATACATTCTATTCAATAATATATTCTTTGAGGGACTTCGTTCTCCTCTGGCATTTGTCAAAATGATAACGTTCACACTTGCTTTAACATAATGGACACGCGCATTCCTCTGTTGGTTCGTGACATCCTTGTCTTGTACATAATATGAAAGCCATGTATGGCTAGTCTGTTGATAGCGCTCCTCATACTGTTGTTGGGCTCAGTTCAGTTCCTATATATCATTGCATCCGAAGTATAGAAATCCGGGTCAATCTCTTTCCGCTTACGTCTTCTGATTCATAGGTACTCCTGTTCTTGTTCTGTAGATGCCAGCATCTTCCACCTTAGTTTTTCTATTAGAAACGGTTCCCTCGCCAGTTTGTAAACCATCCTTGAAGGTGTCATTTTTTTATACTCCCAGAATACTTTTCAGGTATCCGCTTTTACGTTTTCTATAGAGTTCAGATCTCCTACTGTTAATTTTTCCCATGTTAATTCTAGGCAGTAGGTAACTATTGGTACGATCTTTGCGTGGAATAGTGTGATGGCTGTATTTATTGACAGTTTGGTAGGTTCCTTTATGTCGTAGATTGCTCTCAATGCTGCGATTGTCCTTCCTGTGATGTGAAATCTGAATGATCTTGCTGCTGTTTGTAAAGTGAGTCCTAGATACCTGAACTGATTTACAACTACAAGTGGTTTGCTTTCAGTTTCCAAGTTATCTTTGTGCGCTAATTTACCACTTTTACGGAAAACCATTTGCACTGTTTTGTTTTTACTTATTTGTAATTCCTTCTTCTCTGTCCATATTGAGATTTTGGGTGCTTCCTGTAGTTTTTCCTTGTTAGTTGAGCCTATGGCTATGTCGTCAGCATACATGTACGTAGTTACTTCCTTTTCCCTTTTGCTTTCTATTATAACCGCGGTGAATATGTTCAATAAAATGTGGCTAAGCGGATCCCCTTGTAAGACTCCTTTAGTTTGGGTGATCGGTTTGGACTCGTCTACTGTGTCTATGACTTTCACCCCATCAACGCAGTAATTTAAAACCGGTGGTGAAACGACCTCCCAAATGTAAAATATCTGCTATATCTTGCTGGAATTCTTAAAGTTGAGCTTCACTTGAAAAACCTTTCCTAAACCCGAACTGTCTTTTATCAGGCAAACGTGTCTAATATAATCAGAAATAATGCTTTCCCAGAGCAGCAACTCTTCGAGGCGAGCCTGCTTTTGTATACCTGATGATGAATTTCTAGTATCTTTGGGGTACGGCCAGAATTCGAATGTTCTGGTTTCGCCTTCCAGAACGTCCACGGAGACACTAGACGAAGGAGGTAATAAAAGCAAGGCTGTTATATGCCTGCAGGCCTGCCGGTAGCTCCTTGCAGGAAATACCGAAGGAGGCTTCAAGGACTGAAAGCCGCATGACGCCATGACACTTTACACTAATTCTGCTCTCTTTACTCCTATTTCCTACAGAACTTCTTCACTGCTCTCTTTTTCTGTTCTTCTAGTTCTGGTGAACGTTCCCCACAACCTCATATCTACTGTCGCAAATACTACTTACCCTCCTCACCCAACTTTCCCAGAACTCCAGGTTTCGCACCATATTGTCGCCTTATGTGTAAAAAAAAAAACTCCGAGGGAGAAAGAAAGTTCGAGTTATGAATTAAAATTTGATAATCGTTTATAGCACAAAAATAATTCTGTTCTTTTAAAATTTTCATTTTGCACTTACGAGGTATCTGTATTCAAGTTTCATAATCGTCATTACGAGATGGTGGAATTTGTTCATTTTAAGCAATTCTATATTTCAGGTAATTCTATTGGATATTTTGATTCATGGTCTATACTGCACGATCTGGAGTCTTCGTATGGTCACAACAAAATGATGACATTTCGCAAAAATTGCAAATAGGAGGTTTCCATATTTAATCGACGGTATAGTTAGGCGTTCCAAACATAAGCTTTCAGAAATTTCTTCCCGGTGTTGGTTATGGTATGACTAATTAATTAATTTAATTAATTAATTAATTAATTGATTTTGACTGATTGATGATTTACTTAAACTAGCAAGAATATGGTGCGCTTATTGAACAGGAGGTTTTCCTTTCTTTCGCAGGCTTCCTTCGCCATTGTTATTCTGTACCTAACAGTGGTATAAATTCATTTCGTAACCTGTTCTCTGGCTTTCAGAACAGTGCAATTTATTTACCATTCATTACAAATCATACTAAAAATGAAACTCCAAAACTGTCAGAATTAGATAGCACCAGGAGATTTATTGAAAACGGTTACACTTTACGCGTTAAATGAAATTAACGTTTCCTAGAGGATTCGTTACCGTCAAGGCATAGAGTAGAATTCAACCGACAGGTCAGCAAATTACGTAGCAAAATTGGGTAGGCTAATAGGTGAAAATTAGTTTGACAGGAATAGCAATTATCTCCGGTTTAAAAGCACGATACTTAAAATCATAATAATACCGGCGGGCAATCCTAGCTGTGGGACCTACATACAGATATATTTATGAAAGAGATGAAATTATTTTACGAATCCCTTCATTGTAATAACGGGCGATCGGGATAAATACACTCATTAATGAGGTAGACGTAACGAAATAATGTTTCACAACCCGGTAATTGGCAATTAAATCTGCACGCTCTCACAATATCTTTCTCTGTTTGTGTTTAAAGACTAATGAATATGTGTAAACTTCGCTACCATTTATCTGCCGCCGGCTGGTTAGTTTGCTATTAGGTCACCCTAGCTTTGTCCGACTCGGTGGCTGAACGGTCAGCGTACTGGCCTTCGGTTCAGAGGGTCCCGGGTTCGATTACCGGCCGGGTCGCGGATTTTAACCTTAATTGGTTAATTCCAATGGCACGGGGGCTGGGTGTATGTGTTGTCTTCATCATCATTTCATCCTCATCACGACGCGCAGGTCGCCTACGGGGGTCAAATAGAAAGACCTGCACTTGGCGAGCCGAACCCTTCCTGGGATATCCCGGCACTAAAAGCCATACGACATTTCATACATTTCATAACCTAGCTGTTGAGTTGTAACGTGCAAATAATAACTACGTCTTTCTTACAACACTTTATTTACTACTACTTAGAAAACAAAAGGGAATCTACAAGCGTAAAACTCCACTTAGTTACAAGTCTGTCCGGTAGGTGTCGTTTGCTTGTACATTCAAACCTCAACATCCTCCCCACCCTGGTCGATTTCGAGAGGAATCACCAGTTGCACCGGTCGGCTGATTCTTGAACCATCTGGCAGACGCAGGATGGCTGTCCTCACTCGGCCGTCTCTTCCCTGAAGGACTTCGTCGACTCGGGCTCTTTTCCACATATGGCTAGGCAGGACGTCTTCTTGTAAGAGGGCAACATCTCCTACACGAAGTCTCGGATGTTTACCAGTTGGAGACCTGGCCTCATGGTAGTTCCGCAGCTGAAGGAGGTATTCCTTTTTCCACCTTCGCCAAAAGTCTTCAACCATTTTCATCTTCGTGCGAAATTCCCTTGTAAGGTCTTTCTTATTTACTGGCTCAGATCCAACTGGAATTGTTGTGAGTTTCTCGCCGTTGAGGAAATGTGAGGGTGTTAACACTTCAGAGTTACTTTCGTCTTGAACAATGGGACGTGAATTCAGGGTGGCTTCAATGCTGATCAGAACTGTGCGGAGACCCTCTTCATCGACCTGTGAGCGACCTAGAACCTTTCTAAGGCAGCGCTTAGTGGAGCCAATCATTCTCTCCCACCATCCTCCCCACCAAGCCGCCCGTGGAGCTATAAACTTCCACGTCACATTGTGATGTGCCATATATTCATGAGTCTTCGGACCGCTGAGCACGTCTGAGAGTTGGAGTTCTCTGTTCGCTGCTTGGAATGTTTGGGCATTGTCGGTGTATATAGTGTGTGGGACACCTCGTCGTCCTACGAAGCGTTGAAAAGCCATTAAGAATCTGTCGGTAGTTAAGTCCGTTGAGAGTTCCAGGTGTATAGCTCTCACAGTTGCACACGTGAACAGAACGATGTAAACCTTCTTGGTCGTGGTCTCTGACTTGACATAGAGTGGGCCTGCGAAGTCGATTCCGGTCACAGTAAATGGTCGACTAGGACAAACGCGATCTAAAGGCAGTGGGGCTTCTACCTCCTCACACCTTTTCTTGTGGGATATTTTGCACGGCAGGCATCCTTGCAACACCTTTTTGATGATTTGGCGGGCTCGTAGAATCCAAAATTCATTGCGAAGTTCAGTGAGTATTATGCGTACGCCCAAGTGATGAAGTCTGATATGGGTCTGCCGCATTAGCAGGTGCGTGAAAGTGTGCGATCCATCCAAAAGCACTGGGTGTTTCTCAGCATTTGTCAAGTCTGCAAATTGTAGGCGGCCACCAAGACGAATAATACCATCTTGTAAGAAGGGATTGAATCGCAAAATCTTGGATGATTTTGGCAACTGATGGTTTTTCTTCAAGGCTGCCAGTTCAGCAGTGAAGCATTCCTCTTGAACCTGACGTATCCAATACACTCTGGCATTCTCGATATCTTCGGCAGTTAAATAATTTCCGCTGCCCTTTTGTTTCTTCTTCATACACGTAACAAAACGTAGGACCCATGCGGTAACGTGTAATAACTTCCAGTACGAACTGAAACGTGACGCGAGGAGCAATGGTTCTGGAGCTGTGGCTACTAGGACTTGAGACGTCTTCTTTTCTTCTGGCAGAGTCATGTCCGGGACAGTGACGTCGCGGGGCCAGGAGTTTGGATGTTCGGCAAGCCAAGAAGGTCCTTGCCACCATGAATCCCTCGAAGCTAGATCTTGGGCTGTAATTCCTCTGGAGAGGCAATCAGCAGGATTGTCGATGCCGGGGCAGTGTCTCCACTGACTGGACACGGTATGCGTCTGAATCTCTGTCACACGGTTGCAGACAAAGGTCTTCCAGCGGTTTGGATTGTTGCGGATCCATCCTAATGTGACGGTTGAGTCACTCCATAAGGTGGCACAAGCGGACTCAACTCCAGTCTCTTGGCAAAAGTAGTGAAGAAGACGGGATCCCAGCAAGGCTGCAAGCAATTCCAGTCTGGGGAGTGTGACTTTCTTCACGGGAGATAATCGGTTTTTACTGCAAACCAGCGTGACGGAAGAAGTGTTTTTGGAAGTCATCCGAACGTACAGCGCAGCACCATATGCCCTTTCGGAAGCATCACAAAACACGTGCACGGATAAATCGTCGTTAAACTTAGATATACCAATCCATCTTGGAATGCGGATGGAAGACAAATACGGCAGGTTAGATGTCCAAGCTTGCCACCTCTGGCTTAGGACAGTTGGGAGAATTTCATCCCATTGCAGTCCCTTGCACCAAGTGTCTTGGAAGAGGATCTTTCCGGTGATCAGGACGGGGGAAAACAGCCCTAGAGGGTCGTAAATTCTGGCAGTAACTTGCAGAAGGTGGCGTTTAGTTGCTGGCTGGTCAAGTAGTACGGCGGTCATATCGTCTGGAGTTGCGAAGAGGTAGTCAGATTCCGTATTCCAATTAACACCAAGGACTCGTGTTTCCGATTTCACCTCTCGACCTTCTGCTCTCCAGATGGCTCTCAGTGGCTCTGAATTTGTAAACCATTTCGACAACGGAAGTTTGATGTGTCGAAGTAGGCCTGTGAGTTCATAGTAGACGACGGCGGCCAAGTTATCATTATCGACGCTCCCTGCGAAGTCGTCCATAAAGGTACAACCATCCAGGAGTGCTGCTGCAGTGGGATATTTCTCCTGATGCAGTGTAACCAGTTCTCGTAGAGTAGCGGACAGAAGGAAGGGGCTGCAGGTAAGTCCAAACGGCAATCGAGTGAAGCGATACGTTATGACGTCTCTGGTGATCTGGTACGTGCCATCAGTGGTGGTTTGGACTCGGTACCACAGAAATCTTGTGAGATCTCTGTCGTTTTCATCTAGGGATAGCTGTAGAAAGGCTTGACTTCCATCGCAGACAATGGCACTTGGACGCATTCGAAAACGGATCAACGTCGCTAGAATTTCAGGCAGCAGATTTGGTCCCATCTCTAGGGCATCATTTAATGCTGGTTGGCCTCGTTCATGAGAAGAGGCATCGAACACGATCCTCCATTTTATGCCCTCTCTCTTTTGCTTCTTCACAGCGTGATGTGGTAGGTAGAAGACGTTTCCGGGAGTCTCATACGTCGGAGCTATTTCTACTTGTCCCTTCGCTATGTAGTCCAACATGTGCGTGTGGTACATAGTTTGGAAGTCCGCATCTTGATTCAATCGTTTCTCAAGGCTCTGAAATCTTTTCTCAGCTGTTGACCGGTTATCAGACAAGACGATGTCCTTTTTTCTTGGAAGTGATACAACTCTTCTTCCGTCTAGGATCCGGTGTGTCTCATGAAATTTGTGAAGGATAGCGGCATCCGTATCGTTCAGTGTCCTGTCTTGTGTATCGCGAATCCCAATTGTTTCCAGATCCCAGAATCTTCGCATGGTTTCTGCAGATATCTCACTATTAGTGACTGAGACGTGGTGCGTCGTAACCTGATTTACTGAAGCTCCAGACCGGTTTCCCGTTAGTACCCAGCCGAAGACTGTAGGTAGCAGTACGAGGGAAGGCGTGATTGACATCGGTTGTTCCAGTTTTACAATTTTCCAATAATGGTCCGCGCCGATTAGTATTTCAATAGGTGGTTCTTCGTTGTCAACTTGCGGGTCTGCGAGTGTCAGGTTCCGGAAATCCTGAGGGACACTCGGGTGAGAGGAATAGGTATTCTGACTTTCGAAGGCCGTGAGTGTTACGGTTGTCTTCGTTGAAAATCCAATCATGTCAAACTGGATAAGTCGGCGTGGCTTGGTAATGCTGGATGTCGCTTCGAAGGCCGTCACTGCAAGTTCTCGACTACCAGTCACGCGTAGTTGAAGAGCATCCACCAAAGACTTGGCTATAAAGCTGGACTGGCTTCCGGCGTCTAACAGACATCTTGTTAGTTTAGATATTCCCGTCGGTCCTATGATCCAAACACGAGCAGTTTGAAGAAAGGAAAAATTTGATGTGGTAACTTCTATTTTACTGACAGACGTGGGTTGAGAGTTCGCGTTACATATTGATACGTGATGAAGTTGCTTACATTTTGTGCATGAAACATTCCCTTTCTTGTAGCACTGGCGGACGCTGTGGCCCCTATTTAGGCAGAGGAAACATCTTTTGGAAAGTTTTAGCTTGTCTATTCTGTCCTGAAGGTTAGCTATTTCTTTACATCCTTGCGCCCAGTGGCCTCTACTTTCACAAAAGGCACAAAAGGGGGTTACTGTCGTCTTTCTTTTCGTCTTAGATTTTTCTGCTCCCGTAGTAACTTGAAGAGTAGCCGCTGTTGGTGTGTAGGGTGATGGAGGTGGCGTGCTAAATTCTCCTCGTATCTTCTGAGATTTTAGTGCTGCTTCTGCCTCTTCATTTAGGAATTCCATTAATGTCATCAAATGACCTTCTGGGATATTTTCGCGTTTGGCGTGGATCAACCAACGTCTACAGATCTCAGCTGGAAATGCTCTTAGGATTTTTGGCGCCAGCACGCGACCATACAGGTTTACATCTTCCCCTAGGGCTTTGAGGGCTTGAACTCTTCGGTGGCATTCCACGTATGTCATATTTAGTTCTTCAGGGGTCTCCGAGAATGCGGGCTTTAAATTCTCCAGGAAGTCCAGGTGGGCCTGGATTATTCTGTTCTTGTTTCCGTAGCGTGCTACCAGTATTGTCTTCGTTTGTTCGTAGGTATCTGCGCGCACTGCAATGCCATCTACGAGTCGCTTTGGCTCCCCTTCGAGATACCCTCGCAGGAACACGTGCTTGTTTATGTCGGATATTGACGGGTTCTTGTCGACCGAGGACTGGAACTGCTCCCAGAACGTAGACCAAGTCTCTATGTCGCCGGAGAACGGTTCGAGCCTGATCGTTGGTAATTTTACTCCTTGAATATTCGTGGGATGAACGTCTGAACAGGTTGTAGAAGACACGCTAGTTTGTTCTTTCTTCTTTCCGAGAAGGCTATTAGCCTTCTGAAGAGCGCGCTTTGAGGTATCTATATATTCTTCACAAGTGCATGCGTCTGCTTCATAATCTTCATCTTGTAACAGGTCATGTATAGAGTCATCTAAGGCTATTAACTGTTGCAATGTATCTTGAAGACGATCATGGATGTGTTGAATCTCACTGAGGTCTGTAGAGTCATTACAGCCTTTTAAAAATGTGGAGAAGCGTGTAGCATTATTACGCTGAGTTGTTCTCTTCCGTTTAAGCTTCTTAAGCTGCTGTTCGTTGTCAGTCATTGTGAATGGAAAGTGCCGTTGAGGTAGAGAGGAGGTAATTTATTGCTCTTCCAGGTAGGTATGCGACTGAGGGATGGGGTGGGTCAGTTCTGATGTGATGTAGTACGGCGAAGTCGTAAAGATAGCGCAGTATGCAGTGTTCTGACTCCAGTAGGTGCTGACAGATGGCAGCACTAGTCACGTACTTCACGGCCGACTTGATGCGTCGCTCTAGCTAGCTCCGTACCGGCCTTGACAATCGGGTCCACATACTGTAATCGGAGTAGTTACACAACTCGACACGTGGCGCTGGCGGCCGACCTATTTGCGGTAGAAATGCATACTTCTTTATGGAAAATATATTGACTTTGGTTGCCGATTTATCGTAATTTAGAGCTATGGAGAATATTACATGGGTTAATACTGTTAAAATGATTAATCTTAAAGGTTACTTTCGTTGATATTTGCCAAAATGATGTCGTGAAATGAAACTGCGGGGAGATGACTTAGTCCAGCTGACGTTCTGATATTGACTCTGATTGCCGATGTATCTTAATTTAGGGAATAAAATAGTATGTTACATTGACTAATATTGTTAAAATGATTAATCCTAAAGGCTACTTTCATTGATATGTGCCAAAACAACGTCGTGAAATGAAACTGCGCAGGATGTAGTCCAACTGACGTTCCTTAATTGTGAGGAATAATAGTAATCGTTTTTATTATCATGGCATTTAGATACACAGCAGAACTTACCACAATGCTTTTGTCTTCTGATGTTAATATCGAGATTAAGAGTCATTGTTCAATTAGAGTTTTAAAATTCTTCAGGCGCTGCTCTCAGGAAGGGGGCTGGACAAAACATAAGAGTCTTACTTTTTCCATATTCGTTGTATGCAGAACATAAATATTTTTACTCAAGCATGTTTAAATGTTAATTTCAATATATATAGTTTCAGATTATATTTCATTCATACCTTTCACTAGAATATTAAATACCGGGCAAGCTGGCCATACTAAATTCAGAAAATAAATTTTACTTGAAATGCAGTAGGGTGGAACAAGTTGGCCGCGCGGCGTGGAGCTGTGAGCTTGCATCCGGGAGATAGTGGGTTCGAACCCCACTGTCGGCAGCTCTGGAGACGGTTTTCCGTGGTTTCCCATTTTCACATCAGGCAGTACCTCAATTAAGGCCACGGCCGATTCCTTTCCACTGCTAGCCCTTTCTTATTCCATCAGCGTCATAAGACCTATCTGTGTCGGTGCGACGTAAAACAAATAGCGAAAGAAGAAGAATTTTAAATAAAAATTCAGTGAGAGAAAAGTATTTTGAGTATATAAAATGTAAACTGTTCTCTGCTCGATGATGATGATGATGATGATGCTTGTTGTCTAAAGGGGCCTAACATCTAGGTCATCGGCCCCATTGCTCAGGTAACAACACTTCATACGCTGGCCTTACCGTCATAGCAGTAGTGATTCTTACTTGTCAATGTTTAAATGTTAAAGTTCAGATTATCTTGAACAAAAATGTGTTGTGTTGCTGTCATATGGCAAATACGACACCGCCTAAAGGATTATTCTATGAAAGAAAATTCATCGGTAAAAATGATTAGCGGCCACTCACGGAGGCCCGGGTTCGATTCCTGGCCCTGCCACGAAATTTCAAAAGTGGTACGAAGACTGGAACGAAGTCCACTCAGCCTTGGGAGGTCAACTGTGTAGAGGGTGGTATCGATTCCTACCTCAGACATCCTCGAAGTGGTTTCCCATAGTTTCCCACTTCTCCTTCAAGCAAATGCCGGGATGGTAACTAACTTAAGGCCACGGCTGATGCCTTCCCTCTTCCTTGGATATGCCTTCCAATCTTCCCATCCCCGACACAAGGCCCCTGTTCAGCATAGAAGTTGCGACCGCCTGGGCGAGGTACTGGTCATCCTTCCCAGTTGTATCCCCCGACCCGCAGTCTCACGCTCCACGATACTACCCTTGAGGTGGTAGAGGTGGGATCCCTCACTGAGTCCGAGAGAAAAGCCAACGCTGGAGGGGTAAACAGAGTAAGAAAAGAGAAAGAAAGAACGAAGGTAAATACCCGACATAGAAACGGAAAACTAAGACGTAGTTTTGTCCTGGTCTACAGAGAATTCGTAAAATGATAGTGTCCCTTTGCTTTTTTTTTCTGTTCGGAATACAAAAAAGGCACACAGCAATATATATTCGAATATTTCCTAACACAGTTAAAGAAAAGCAAATCAACACACCATTAAAAAACGAATTAGCACATAAATTAAAATCCTTGTTCAGGACGAAGTTACAGCGAGAAATCACTTTGTTCTTGTTTCCATAAAATTTCTGCTCGAAGTACGAAAAGTTGCACAAGAATGTCTCAAATTCCAAGATTTGTAAACACAATTTAAAAAAATATAATCACCACACTACACAATAAAAAATAAACTCACTAGCGCATAACTATCAGATTTCATTATCAAGCCAACAAGCACCTCATTGCGAACACATTACTAACATTTACGACAGCAAAACCAAAAAATAAAACTGGAAATGCGGCAATTTGCGGTATACAGCATCCTGTCAATGGGTAGTAGGCCAGCGCTCCAGCGGCATTATGGTGAAACTTTCCAATTACAGCTTTATGCTGGGCTTCACAAGCGATTGTCAAGGCCGGTATAAGGAGCGCAGCGAGGTATCCAGTCGGCCGTGCGTACTTAATCGTGGAAACACCTAGAAGGCGGCAGATGGCGTTCCTATAGCTATTCAAAATGGCTACTCGTGCACAATGAGAAAATCATGCGTGCATGCTCACAGTAATTTCGACTCAATCCATGCAGTAGTTGCGAATTCCTTGCTAGCATGCTCTGTTAAGCAAACGATTCGTGATATATTTCACAGAATGAATAAATATCGTACTCATCAAGTGTGTATCGGATATTACCGGCTGGCGTCTCGTGTTGTGAAGTCCCGTGTCTTATTTAATGTAATCTGCACTTCACTTCACTTTCCACTTCGTATCTTCGTCTAAGAATGTTCAAAGAACGTCGTCTCGTGATGCGGTGATACGTAATTTGAACCGTGAGCGAGTTTTCGGCACCAATATGTTGAGTTGTAACGTGCAAATAATAACTACGTCTTTCTTACAACACTTTATTTACTACTACTTAGAAAACAAAAGGGAATCTACAAGCGTAAAACTCCACTTAGTTACAAGTCTGTCCGGTAGGTGTCGTTTGCTTGTACATTCAAACCTCAACACTAGCTTTGCTTCCCAGTGCACAGCATCCTGGCAGCAACGATTGAGCAGCTAATGCGCACCTACTGTTGTCGTACTATTTACTACCTCGACTAAATATTTTATACTGACAGTCGACTGGCAGCAGAGAGCACATCATATCTCAATGCAGGAAATTCGTTACATAAAGTAGGCCTATAATCATATTAAAGGAGAGCCAACTTGGTCAAAAGCGGCAAAAAGATCACAGATAGTTAAGTTGCATTCGCAGGTAAAAAAATTGCAAAACCAAACTCATCTCCGTACAGGGATGCCGTTGGAGGGGTGGAAGGCTTCCGGAACTAGGCTATGTGAACGAAAGTATCCATCAAATTTCATTATTAAGTTATTTCTTTCTTAAATAGAAGATAATTCTTTTAGGGTAAATCGCGAGTCAAATTAGCGGAGGATTAATGCATACTATTATCAAAACAGAAATATACACATACGTACATTGCCGCCTACATTAGGCAGTATCTACTAGAATTTGCTACGCCACTTCTGCAGTTGAAGTTCTTTTCTTGACTTGATTATTACTTATTGAAGTTTTCTGTTGACTTTTCATTAATACGATTTAGTATTAGGTCCTGAAATCTTCGTGAAATACTTCCAATGTCCTCGCTAAAGAAGACACTTTACACGTCCATTTTTCCGTCTGAACTGTCCGCGCTAGTCATGATGGACAAAGATATTGATAATTCACAGACATAGCATTGTCCATGAGCATTAATGCATTTTATTTGTTTATCATTTGTAACAATATGCTGTATTACTAAAGAAAGAAAACAATATTTAGTCAGTTTATCATCTGGGTTTGGTTTCTCCCCCAACTTAGGGGCAAATCCCACCTCTAACACCTCAAGGCCAGTGTCTTGGAGCGTGAGACATTTGGTCTGGGATACAACTGGGGAGGAGGACCAATACCTCTCACAGGCAGCCTCTCCTGCTATGCTGAACAGGGGCCTTGGTGGGGGATGAGAATATTGGAAGGGATGGACAAGGAAGAGGGAAGGAAGTGGCCGTGGCCGTAAGTAAGGTACCATCCCGACATTTGCCTGGAGGAAAAGTGGGAAACCACGGAAAACCAATTCTAGGATGGCTGTGGTGGGAATCGAACCCACCTCTACTCATTTGACCTCCCGCGGCTGAGTGGACCCTGTTCCAGCCCTCGTACCACTTTTCAAATTTTGTGGCAGAGTTGGGAATCCAACCTGAGCGTCCAAGGGTGACAGCTAATTACGCTAACCACTGCACCACAGAGGCGGACAAGTGTTGTTATACTAAGTATAATTTGTTTTGTCCGATACGTTAACAATGCTATATTGTTTAGGACAACATGTATCTTTCCTTAGCTTAAGTAAATTAACATATCAGACATACAATACAATAGCTCACCTCGCGGCAGACTGACAAATAACACACGCTTCTACTTCGCAGTAGAAGTAAATCATTGTAAATAACCACTTTCCAGCAGATACAACAACACTATGTCAAACCTTTTCAGGCAAAACACAAAAGCGCCTTTACAGGCATTTAGAAAAAATAAAATAAAAAAAAATTCAGGAATATCACACCATTCCAATGCTTACTTTAGTGTCAAGTCTTTTGGGAGTATTCTACCACCGTGCCATACTTAACGGCTGAATTATGAATAAAATATAATGGCACGACATCACAAAAATTTATATATTACTACATTGAATAATATTTCACGGTTATATTGGGCATACACGGAATGTGCCGAGAAAAACGTAAGCGAACATTCTCCTTCCCATACTCAGGAATGATATTACCACCGACAAGTTTTGTCTATGACTGTGGTATGCTTAAAAAAGGTTTTTGTAATTCAGTATTATGTTCAAATACATTACGTGCAACCCATTGGCATTATCTTTAAAATACGATTAGATTACATTTGAATTATATTGCAAGGTTCTTAAATGCACTAGTCCTTCCAAGCCGGAGTCTTGACATTTTGTTGTTGTTGAAAAGCAAGTGCTACAGCAGGAACGTTTCTGATGCCTCTTACGTGAATTCAGCTTTTAGAATATTTAGTTAGCTCATAAAAAATCCTTGCTTCATCCATTGTAGGATTCAATGGGACGCAAATGTGGAGGTCGCACTCAAGCATCAACACTGCTCCCACACGACAGAGTTGTCAATAGCCGTATAGTGCATGTATGTACTTCACTGTGGGGACCGAACTTAGTACTATGGCTTCGGCTAATAGTGGCCACACCGAGTTCGATAGCTGAAGTCGCTTAAGTGCGGCCAGTATCCAGTAATCGGGAGATAGTGGGTTCGAGCCCCACTGTCGGCAGCCCTGAAGATGGTTTTCCGTAGTTTCCCATTTTCACACCAGGCAAGTGCCGGGGCTGTACCTTAATTAAGGCCACGGCCGCTTCCTTCCACTTCCTAGGCCTTTCATATCCCATCGTCGCGATAAGACCTATCTGTGTCGCTGCGACGTAAAGCAAATAGCAAAAATAGTGGCCACGAATTCACAAGTCTGGATTCGGTCCCACCGTTGCCTGTCCTGAGAATGGTTTTCCTTGCCTTTCCACTCTCCTTTTATAGGCCACGGCCACTCCTCTCTCACGTTCTCCTCACCGCAAGTCACCGCATCACATCTGGCTTGAGAGAGGGTGTCACCCTCAAGGAAGCCCAACGTACCCCTTCGTTTAAGGAATGAAAATATTTTTTTTCTTTTTTTGCTAGTTGCTTTACGTCGCGCCGACACAGATAGGTCTTATGGCGACGATGGGACAGGGAAGGGCTGGGAGTGGGAAGGAAGCGGCCGTGGCCTTAATTAAGGTACAGCCCCAGCATTTGCCTGGTGTGAAAATGGGAAACCACGGAAAACCATTTTCAGGGCTGCCGACAGTGGGGTTGAAACCTACTATCTCCCGAATACTGGATACTGGCCGCACTTAAGCGACTGCAGCTATCGTGCTCGGTAAAATATTTTAGTAGTAGTAGTAGTAGTAGTAGTAGTAGTCCGTGGTCACACTTACCATAAACCATTCGTAAGTTTAAATTCAGAGTGTGAAAAATAAGTCTATTTATGAAGACTGATCAAGAAAGACTGAGACTGATTTTTTCGTAGATTATTATTCCATCTCAATGTTTACATGATCTTTATCAAAGCAGTCTCCTCCTACTTCAATGCACTTTTCATAGCGTCTCTGCCAGTTCTTGAACACATGCTGCAAACGATTCTTTGTCGGGTCCTTGAGAAACGCCGCACTTTTCTTGAGCACTGCTTCAGAATTCTCAAATCGAATGCCCCTAAGCTTAATAAAAAAATCACGGGGTGCAAGATCAGGGCTATAAGGTGGATGCGGTACACAGGTAATGTTGAATCGAGCCAGAAACTGCATGACTTGATTTGCGACGTGATGAAATCGCCACCCAGTCCGAGAAAGCTCTGGTGGTTTCTTTGCAATGTGCTTCCTCCGTGTAGCCAATACTGACGTGTAGTAACAGTAGTGTGAGGGGGAACTGCATGCTGGTAATTCATTCCATTACAGTAATAAAATGTCATCACTTTCCCTGCAGAAGGAACAACTTTTGCCATTTTTGGCGATTTCCACACTGTGCTGGCTTGTTTTACTTCATAATCGTACAGATGCTTCAGCTTTTCGTAAGTTTCAGTGACTGCATGGTTTAAACGAAAACAGAATTTGATTGCGCTGTAGTGCTCCTCTCGCATCACCTCCGTTGTCTGGTATGCGAAATGCACGTAGCGTCTACAAAATAGAGCATTACTACCAACGTACCGATACGAGAGTGCTGCGGCCTACGGATATTATACATAAAAACCCGCTCTTTTCAAATATTCATGTTACAGATAGGAAACTATCACGGAAGCTACAGGGAAAAATCCGTCTCAGTCTTTGTTGATCAGCCCTCGTATAATACACGTTTCGTTTAGCTATTTGTGCATTTTAACACTGCTAGGGCATACTAAGTCTATTAGAATATTAATAGTAGTAATGAATATAAACACATTGTAAATAGTTATGTAGCAATTAAACTCCGGATTTTTAGGCTGTACCACCTAGCCCGCTCTTTCTGAATGTAGCGTGAAGCGAGAGTAACAAATTCTAGGGGTTCTGATGGGCCGAACGCCTATCGTTTATGCAATACTCATAGTATAACCGTTGCGCAGGATAGCATATACTTGTTACTCGCTCAGTTAAGTTTGCGTTTTGACTTATTACTGCCTAAATATACGGGCTCTAGGCTAATAATAAACCATTAACGTCCGAGCTTACTTAATCCCTTGGTCGTTGATAGTTCGGAGAAATGAAAGTTGCTCTAAAAAGGGATCATAAAATATTATAGGTTAATAAAAATATTTACATTTAATGAATTTCATTGTTTCAAAATACGTATTCTACGCCAGGTATTTTCACGAAAACTGTTTACAAATGTTTTAGTAGAAACTAAGCGAAAAGTATATTCCGATTCTGTAGCCGAGGCTCTTGGTTAACCAGGAGGACGCGGCTCCGGTACCCCGTCAGAAAGTTAAGAATTTTGGGAACGAGACTACTACTTTTAGAGTAGTCCTGGTTTTCACTAAGCCTCCGACTAAAAATGAATACCTGGTTAGTTTTATTTGGTTTTTATTGCCGGGAGTGACTGAGGATATGTTCGGCTCTTCATTTCTGTAGCTGCTTTTCCCTGTTCATCCGATGGGGGTTAGCAACAAGTGAGGGTGTTGTCTGTGAGTATATAGGTAATAGTACGGGCTAAGAATGGGAAGGAAACGGCCGACACCTCGAGAAAGGCGTCAAGTTGGCATTTACCTGGAGTTGAAATGGGCAACCACTGAAAACAATGTCGAGGCTGGCCGACGGAGGTGGGGTGGGGATACGAACCCACCTGTTTCCAGGGTAAACAGCTATCAACCGCAATTAGTCGTGCCGCAAGGCACTCAGCTGGCCTGTTCGGTTCGTTCCTTGACTGAGTGGTGACATTGTGATCTTCCGTTCAGAGGATTCTGGGTTCGATTCTCAACCAGGTTGAGGATTTTAGTCACGCCTGGTTAATTCCTCTAGCCCGGAGACTGGATGTTTATGTTCATCTTAATACACACCTCTTCATACACACATAATATGCCAATCACCACAGAAGCTAAAGGATTATGTCCTTCCACTTAGGATTGGCGTCACGAAGAGCATCCCGTTATACATTCGGACTAGGTGACATGAGTGATCCTGATCTCACTCACGACCCCACAATGTTGTGTGAAAAGCAGCGGAAAACGAAGAAAGACTCCAGGACCTTTAACTACCTACTGTAACCAATTTAGTGGAGAAGTAACATATCTAGTGGGGTCAAACTTCCGTTCACATTTTAATCCATACAGCAAGAATACTGAACCTGGGGAAGCCACTACCCAGCGATAACAGAAGTGTCCTTGCACTAGAATGGCTAGGAGTTAATCTGGCATCTTGTACGTCCTCGCCGTTAAGTGGATATGCACACCTTCCAGGCGTTCTAGATGGCGATACGAACGGAGTTTTTGGTCGCCATCAGGTACAATAGAAGCCTATATCTTCCACTTGTCTACGTACAACTTTTTTCTGGGACTGCATGATGAAGACCGCGTCCAATTGGCATGCCAAATATCATCAGCGGTCAAATAGTTCGGAATGAGAAATCTGTTAGCAATATGTATGCTGCAATATTCTATCCGGTATGTGCGTAGTCCACGTGCCAGCCCCTTGGTGTTATAGCCAACTGATGAACTGTCTTTCACGAAAGCCAAGCAACAAGGTATGATTATGCAGAATACGTGGACTAATATCTGCAAGTCATTTGGATGGACAACATTCATCTTGGAAATCCAGCGCCCAAAATTGAGCTGTAAGTGCCACTGCCATACACCACGCATTGTAGCGAGTCAGGATGTTCCAGAAGAAGATCTGCGGTGTAGTTAGGCTTTCGACGGCAGTGTTTTACACATGTACATAGCAATATTCAAGCTAGGCCCGGAACCTCTGAGAGTGGTTCGGCATCCACGATACGGCAACTCATACTGGAAACAAAAAATTGGGAAAATTGACTCCATGACTATCGCTAACCTTCTGAGAGGAGACAGAAAAAGAACTAAATTTCATTCATCAAAGTAAAGTAATGGAGCAGGAATTTGAAGGAAAGATTGGGCATTTTCAGAGACTAGACCAAGTCCAATACAAATTCATTGTGTCCCTATACAGAATGCACAAAGTGCTTCGTTTCGTTGGCCAGATGACATCGGAAACTTTACGATGAGTTGGTCGCAGTATGAGCTCTCGTCACGACTCGATACACCCCATTATTTACGAAGTTTTTAATTATTAGCTCCGTTACAGGGGACCATTGGCAATAATCACATGACATGACACATTAACATTAAATATTTGAAGTCAATAGCACGAAAAGAGCAAGTCTTCAAACATGAAACTCGTCAAAACCTAATTAATATTGGCTTTACCGGGCGAGTTGGCCGTGCGGTTAGGAGCACGCGGCTGTGAGCTTGCATCCGGAAGATAGTGGGTTCGAGCCCCACTGTCGGCAGCCCTCACGACCGTTTTCCGTGGTTTCCCATTTTGACACCAGGCAAATGCTGAGGCGGTACCTTAATTAAGGTCACGGCCGCTTCCTTTCCACTCTTAAGTTTTTCCTATCCCATCGTCGTTATAAGACCTATCTGTGTCGGTGCGACGTAAAGCAAATTATAAAAAAAATGGCTTTCAACATTATGAATATGGCAGATGTAAAAATTAAAGCAGACATGAATTAATGAGGCACTTCCTGCCGCCGTTCAAACTTAAACATTTGTATTGAAGAACCTGACATTTCTAAGATCCATAGAAAGAGCGATAATTCACAGAATTCACCCGGGGGCCGAGCTAAGAGAAGGAGTTTCGAAATTAAGTTTCACAAGAAAAAAAAGCATAAGTACGTAAGAGCTTTTTTTCTTTTTACACCGACTGGGAAAGGTTCTTTCCAAATGCGCACTGAAACCACATGCCTAGGAAACAAAGATGCGAATTGACACTTCATATATTTCCAATATTAAGTAGAAATGTCTCTGCGAATCAACGTTAGAATGTCGGTCTCCGGATCCCATGATCGCGGGTTCAAACCCGGCAGAGGCAGCCTGATATCTAAAGGGAGGAAAGAAGTCCACGTCGTACGATATCGGCACATTTGATGTTTCTTCTTTCCTGCACTTTTCTCCCGTTATCTGGGGTAGGTACTAATGTGGATTAAGCCTAGTTTTACGGCCTGATGACCTTCCTGCCGTTGGTCGTATATGGAGGGATGTATTCATTACTGCGTGTTTCTGTGGTGATTAGTGGAGTGATATGTTGTGTGTAAACGAAGATGTGTGTTAAAACGATGACAAACATGCAGCCTCTGTGACAGACGACGTAACTCAATCTACAGTATCTGTTTTAAAGTCGCCAGTCCGGACCGAAATCGAACCAGGGACTCTATGAATCCATGACCATTCAGCCAAGCAGCAAGATTATAATTGTTACTGTGGGATTTATTTAGAAATGCATGAGAAAAATAAATATTGAAACACACAAAATACTATTACATAACAATAACAAAAGAGTCACTTAATGCAGTCTTCATATCAGTCTCTAGCTACGCTTCTGTTTTTTTAAAGAGTTTGTATAATTTCCTGTTTCTGTAGCACGCTCACATTACTTAATCGTAAGCATTTTGATCCTTCCTGCCTCGGGTGTTATCAGTTCATTTCAGAGACTTAGGAAACAATTGATCATCAGTGTTAGCGAATGAAATTTGTGGTATAGATTGGGAGAGATGGAGACACAATTCGAACGATCAAATTTAAAGTGGTGTTCTTAGCTGAAATTTTGTAGGCAATCTCTCTTACATTAAGAATTTCAGTTTTCCACAGAATGTACACCAATGAAATGCGTGTAAAACTAAGGGAATTAAATTACACAACATATATAATTGATTTCCAGCCCGACAACAAACAGAAAAATCAAATCAGAGCACTAATTATTTTTTCACAAAAGTGGTGGCAGTAGTTCGGGGATTATTTTTACAAGAGGGGAGATACATGTTGACATGCACAAAGAGAAGACCAGAAACTAAAATTCAATATTAGGGGGAAAATATGAGCAAAGTTGATGACAGAATATAAAATCTGCAATTAAATTAACCGCAATTGCATTTGAAGCTATTTAATGCATAGCAATTACTGTGCATACATTTTGCATTACAATTTTTCTGCGAATATTTCATGAAACAATGACGCAATGAGACATATATAAATTTCGATCATAAAATCAGTGTAACCAAGTACATAGTGAAAAATGAATGTACTATTATTATCCTTATTGTTATTAATTGGGAATAAGATCATTTAGGACATACGAGTTTGTTTGCCTTTCATAATTTTCTTTTTGTTGCAGTGCACTACTTCTCTTTTCTGGTCCAAGTTTTTCCTGTAATTTCCTTCGGTTTGAACAATCAATCAATCAATCAATCAATCAATCAATCAATCAATCAATCAATCAATCAATCAATCAATCAATCAATCAATCAATCAATCAATCAATAAATCAATCAATCAATTAATTAATTTTGCTTTACGTCGCACCGACACTGATGTCTTATGGCGACGATGGGATAGGAAAGGCCTAGGAATAGGAAGGAAGCGGCCGTGGCCTTAATTAAGGTACAGCCCCAGCATTTGCCTGGTGTGAAAATGGGAAACGACGGAAAACCATCTTCAGGGCTGCCGACAGTGGGGTTCGAACCCATTATCTCCCGATTACTGGATACTGGCCGCACTTTAGCGACTGCAGCTATCGAGCTCGGTAATCTATCTATCACCACTGATCTGCATTTAGGGCAGTCGCCCTGGTGGCAGATTCCCTCTCTGTTTTTTACCTGGACTTTTTTTAAATAATTGCAAAGAATTTGGAAATTTATTGAACATCTCTCTTGGCGAATTATTCCAATCCTTAACTCCCCTTCCTCTAAACGAATATTTGCCACAATTTGTACTCTTGAATACGCACTTTACCTTCATATTGTGATCTTTCCTACTTTTAAAGGCAACGCTCAAACTTATTCGTCTACTGATGTCATTCTACGCCATCTCTCCATTGACAGCTAGGAACATACCACTTAATCGAGTAGCTCCTCCGTTTTCTCCCAAGTCTTCCCAGCCCAAACTATGCAGCATTTCCGTAACGCTACTATATTGTCGGAAATCACCCAGTTATGACGTTTGGATCTCCCTGTTTCCGATGTCTTTTTGAGCGATTTCTGCCAATTTAAGGTCGTTTTTGATTACACCGATCCATTTCTTACTGGCTGTTTTAGCTTTACTATCTTCTTCATAGAATTCAACTATTTGTTTTGTGAGGCTGCCAGGGTACAATTCTCTTGATGTGTCCGTAAATGTTTAGTCTGTATTTCTAATGTCTGTGAATCTCTGTGTATTGTTCGTTTTTGATTCTGCGAGTTTTGGACCTATAATTTTTCTTTAAGTGTTTCGATGTCTTTTCCGTTAACAATGGGTGTTTTAGATTCTGGTTTGATGATTTTATTGAAATGCCTTAGTTTTGTGTGTCTAGAAATGTAATTTTTGTTGTGTTAAGCTGATGCACAAGTCTGTAGCGTTTCAGCTGTGAAAAGACGTATAAACATTATTATTACACATTTGGGATAATGAGATGCAATGTTGATAAAAACTACAAACTAGTGTCACTAATCATCACCATCGTGATCATCGTCAGTAATATAACGTCCCGCCTTATCAATTACTTTCTGCCAACGCAGTGGCAATTTATCAGTTCCACGCTTGAATAAGTCTAGTGGCTTGGCAGTAAATAAATAGGCAAGCCCAATTCGATGACCATTTTCGTAATGGAAATAGCGCCCTTGAATACTGTTCGATAAAGAACGGAACAGATGAAAATCGAAGAGGGCAAGGTCGGGAGAATAAGGGGGTATGGAAGAATCTCACAACCAAGTCTCTGGATAACTCCTTTTGTCACGTTAGCAGCAAGCGGGCGTGCAATAGTAATACTTGATGTCGTCCTGGTCGATGTTTTTGCATTGCGGACGCAAGGTGTCTCAGTTGTTGGCAATAAACGTCAGCAGAGACAGTTACATTTCTGTGAAGCAACTTCCAAAACATGAGACCCTCCGATGAACTTCCTAAATGTGGATATTCTTTTAGGTCAAAGTCAGCTGGTTTAAAACAATGTAACAATGTTCTTGTCGTGTTCTCCCCGTATATAGTACAAATCGTTCGAGCACCTCAGCTGCTTTTCCTCCTTTGTTAAACTCTGACAGAAGAAAATGCCGGAAATGTTCGCTTTTTGCCATTTGGCACTGCATCGTCGACCATTCCCCTAACACTTCACATTCTTCAGAGCTGCACAATTTAAAGCGTATCCTGAAGAACAGCAATAGCACTGACAATTAACAAATGATAACTATTAGCTGTCTCAGAGGTACATATCTAAACGCTATGGACTTTGACCTCAACTCAATAGATAGATATCTCGGGCAAGTCGTATGTTGTTTCCATTTATTGGCATCTAATTTCCTTGGCGTTTGATTCGAAATAGTCTTCCGGGATTGTTTCACCGATATATGTAAATTGCAGTAGTCGTTCGATTTTGCCTCTTTTGTTTTCATTGTCCTTGTTTGTTGCACGTAACGTAGCGTGTTTTTTTTTTTTAGAATGATACCTGGAGACCGAGTTATTCCGCTGTTTATTTTACGAGTTCGATTTGTTTTTAGGTTGTTGGGACGTCGTGAGATAAAATTGCTACGTCGTCTGCGAAAGCTAGGATTTCCAACTGTCATTTTCTTATTACCGGTCTAGGAAGCCAAGAATAACGGTCGAAAGTATTCGTCATGCTGACCATACGGCACCTCATAATCTGCATGCCTTCCGCCTGAGCAGCGGTCGTTTGGTAGGCCATGGTCCTTCGGGGTTGTTGCGCCACGGGGTTTGGTTTGGTTATTATTATTATTATTATTATTATTATTATTATTATTATTATTATTATTATTATTATTATTATTATTATACTTGCCCACTTTGGCGCAATCCCGAGTAATATATAATATTTTTGCGATCCTCCAGTAATCTCTAACGGAACACTCTTGAAAGTAGGTATGACACAACACACACCAACTAAAATACGGAAAAAAGTAGTTATTGTTTGTGTTTTGAGATGTTGAAGTTTGGGGTAGGAAGTTAGCAATTTTTAATTGTTCTTGAAGTCGGTTAGGTTTAGGTAGTCGAACGAAACACATTCGTAGTTGCTTCAGTCATAGGCCGAACAGTGAAGGTTAATGATAGTTCACGGAAGTTCTTATAGGCAAATTCCTACACTGTCAAAATATGGACAAGTTTGCTATATATATGTACCTATCAGAGTTCCTATAAAAATGTAATCTGTAAGTTTCTACATGGAGTAAACTAAAACCTACACGGAAATTTTCACAATCACCCACACAATAAACTCTTGTACGTGAAAGGAAATAAAATCTACTCAGAAGGTACAATATTCCGATTTACTATATTAAGACAGTTTCGTAAAAAAGAACCGAGTTCCTTTTTAAAAGGCGACGATAACACGAATGGACGAAAGGCAAGTGGAGGAAATAATATCATGAGGACATTTTCAAGGACATCTAACAAATTACTTCTTGGCAATCTCCAATGTGTAGGGCCCGGATTCATATTCACTAAAAACTCCAAAAATATGCATGCACATATGCACTAAAAATGTTGAAAATATGCAAGAAAATATGCACTAAAAATAAAACAAAATACACTTCCGAACACATTATTTAATTTTTACTCAGTGCTAAATTGATAAACATTTTAATTACGTGAAAAATGATGTATGCCAGCAGGTTATCAACTATTTTTCATGTTTTCAGGGGTCAGTAACTTTTTGTTGTAGGACAATTAATTTATACGTTGAAAATGATCGTTCTGCGTCGACGGACGTAACTGGGCAACACTTTTACACTGGCACTGACTGCTCGGAAAATTATTCTGAAAGGACTGTCTGATTCCACTTATGCAGTTGCTTAACTTTTCTACTCCTGGGTTTGAGTCCAACACTGCACTGAGTTTCCTTTTAACTTTTTCTCCAGTTTCACCAGGGACACAATTAAAAAAAACTAATGGTGTTTTGAATTAACTGAGGGGATTCGTGTAGGGGTGCACTGTGAGTTTCTAGGTCCTTAATCGCCATCTAAAGTGATGAATAATGCACATACATGAAACTCATATCTTTATATACAGTTTCAGATTCAAATGCGCACTTCGCTTCAAAACACACGCAGTATGACTTAATTTTAACTATATCTTGTACTTCATCAAAGTTCTCCTGGTAGAATGACACTGCGGATAACCAAGTTCCCCGTCTTATGAGAATAGGTTCCGGTGGAAATAGCTGTTGTGAAAAGGGTCATTATCCGTCTACCTGCTTGTATTGCGACAATGAAAGCACTTTCCTTGATCGGGAAAGGCTTCTCGTGTTGCCAGTGGATGTACAACATATAGAGTTCGTTAGATTTGTCATTTCGTTCAGAAATCTTGGATAATCGATCACAACATAAATGAAAAATATATCTGTATATGCACTTACATTCAAAATATGCACTAACCTTCAAAATATGCATTCGCATATACGCATATGCATTTTTTTTAAATCCGGGCCCTACCAATGTGCATGAAGTGAGAAGGAAAATGTCTGCCACGTTACTTCATCGTGAAGGAACTTACACATCATCCTTCAGGAGCAATACTGATGTATGTCGCGATTTACCACATCCAAGCTAGCTCATACAGACACCGATTCCTACTTCATAGTCACTGAAAACAATTCTAAAGCTTCCTGCAATGCTTGAATGATTAGGAGTCGCTCATATGGATAATATAAAATCAGTATGCGATGATCTACTCCCTTCTAGAACTCTGAAGAAGTCGACAAAGGAAACATAATTGTTCCTCTGACTTCGACCACAAGTCCCACGACTTCAAAGTTCTTGAGATAATAATAATAATAATAATAATAATAATAATAATAATAATAATAATAATAATATGTAGGATTGGTGAATATTCGAATTTCTTCTGAAGAGCGTGATTGTGAAGATACTGCATTCTGATTACTTCGCGTGAATCTTTTTCAGTAAAAAGTAGTCTCGCGAATGTCTGTAACAACTGGACAATACGTGTCACTGAAGACGAGGACCTCCCTGGACACAGGTCGGCGTGGGATAAACGCAGTACATCTCTCTCATTGATATTCAAATCACGGAACCCCAAAAGCTATCCACGAGCTGACACGACATCATGGAAATAAATGACTGTGTAGCAGCATCGCATCGCGATACACTCCAGAGAGCGAGGGACTCTGGCAAGCATTTCAAACGACTGCATCAGGACCTAGTTCGGAAAAAGTTAACGATACGTGGATAACTGTCACAATGAGTACGACGTACGACATCTCGATCGGGATATCACTAACGATTCTTGACAAAGCCTGCCTCACGGGTATAATAATAATAATAATAATAATAATAATAATAATAATAATAATAATAATAATAATAATAATAATAATAATAATAATAATAAATAATAATAATAATAAATAATAATAATAATAGTTGTTTTACGTCGCACCGACATAGACAGGTCATACGGCGGCGATGGGACAGGAAAGGGCTAGGAGTAGGAAGGAGACGGCCGTGGCTTTAATTATGGAAAAGCCCCAGCATTTGCCTGGCGAGAAAATGGGAAACCACGGAAAACCATATTCAGGGCTGCTGACAATGGACTTCGAACCCACTATCTCCCGAATGCAAGCTCACAGATGCGTGCCCCTAACTGCACGGCCAACTCGCTCTATTTTTATTATTATTATTATTATTATTATTATTATTATTATTATTATTATTGCGCCCGTTGCAATATACATTCAAGGATTGTTGTATTCAAGTCACAAATTAACGAGAGCCAAGAAAATATATTTTCAGTGTACCGCTATGTAGGGATGATGTAAGGTGTCAGAGATTTACTTCACAAGGATTTCGCTATACCAAAGGACAATTCAAATATTTAAGACTAATGCAAGTAACACCTCACAAACTCAAGTCACAGCTAAAACATATCAACTGTATTTCTATTTTATCGATGTGCGTCAACTGCTTTGCTTAGTCAGGTTGGTCAAATCTCCCATTCCTCGTGTTTAATTTCGACAACGGCGCCGACGAGCGGCGAAACTGGAAAGCTTTCCAAACAACGAGCGCTATTCTCACCACACACCGCTGCCATCTCTCGGCCGCATGTGAAAGTTCTACACGAAGCCAACTTCCTGGCCGGTGTTTGTTTTGTTGAGGTAACAGGCCTCGAGAATACGAGCGCGTGCTCCGCTCTATGAATATCAGTGAAATAATTCCACACTGCAAAACACCAAGGATGTTCAAGAATGTCTTTGAAGATTACTAGCAAATTAGTTTTCCAGATCCGATAATCAAGATTACTCGACTTCCTTATACATATAAATGATGTTGTTTAGTTATAATAATAATAATAATAATAATAATAATAATAATAATAATAATAATAATAATAATAATAATAATAATCTGACATTGGTCTGTAGTATCTGAACACTGATATTCCATTCCGAAACCTTGAACACACAAAACCACAAGAAAAAATATGAGAGCAGCTATCATCTTAGTAACTCATGAACACGAATTGCTGTACAAAACAGACTGACAAAATGCGAGGCTACAATTACAAAAAATAAAATTCAGACAATTACATTATTATATGATCCCTTAATGATTAGGAGGGGAGTTCCTCAAGGCAGTATTATTAGATCTTTTTCTTATATGATGTGCCTGAAGAACTGGATTAAGATATACGGCTCTATTTTACGGATGTTGTTATACTGTATAGAGTAATAAATACGTTACAGGTTTGTGAGCAACTGCAGAAGGACCTCAACATTGTTGTAAGAGGGACAGCAGACAACGGTACACTGGTAAGGCGGGGGGGGAATTCCGGTCGTTAGTTTCAGCAAGAAGAAACGCCCTCTCAGTGTTAATTATCGTGTTGATGGATACCTCATGGGGACCAATGTGAGTAACTACGTGTTAATATAACGAAATAATATAATTTGGGTAATCACATAAACGGGATTGTGAATAGATAGATTGATTGATTGATTGATGGTTGTTATTTAAAGGGGCCTAACATCTAGGTCATCGGCCCCTAATGGTACGAAATGAGATGACAAATTAAAAACCCAATATCCTCCAGTGACCACAATTTAAAACGTGAGGACGAAGAATGAATGGATGGATGGATATGAATTTAAAACGATCAGCGGAACAGACCCACAGTGCCTCACATGCACAGAAACTGGCGTAAAACAATAGAATTACTAAGCAAGGTACTGCCTATATAGCACGATACTGAAACGATGATACTTGTAGTCGAAAGGAGTCCAAAATCCAAGTCAGCGGTCCCTCATAATGGTACTTACCGCTAGAAAAGTAGAACCATGGTATTTGTCATGTTGCGGTACTAATCAAGGGTAGCGTAGACTCGCAGTATTCCACACATTATGGTACTACTCACAGGTAATGAAATTCGCACATGTATTACAGACCTTGGCTGTGTCGCACATTGCGGCGCCATTGACAGGCAACGCACACCTATGGTGTACATTATCTAAGTATACTAACCACAGGGACTCGTATTATCCCATGGTGTTCCTCATATAGCGGGTACTAATCACAGGCAAGCCAGAACCATGGGTTCCGTCATTCCATGGTATCGCTCATATAGCGCTACTTATGCCAGGTACTGTAAAAGCCGTCGCGCTCTCGTTTGCTACTCACAAACCTATTTGGTATCTAACATAGTGGTACTACGCGCAAGGAAAAGCGACCGAAGGTGGGATTGTAAATAAAGGTTACAGATCTCTTCAGATGGTTACGCAGTAAGGATGTAACGAAGGAGAAGAAGAAGAAGAAGTCATAGAATAAATAATGTTATTCATTTTTACGTTCCACTAACTACAATTACGGTTTTCGGAGACGCCGAGGTACCGGAATTTAGTCCCACAGGAGTCTTTTACGTGCCAGTAAATCTAACGACACGAAACTGACGTATTTGAGCACCTTTAGATAACCCCAGACTGAGCCAGGATCGAACCTGCCTAGTTGGGGTCAGGCCAGCGCCTCAACCGTCGGAGCCACTCAGGCCGGCAAAAGGCATGGAGATCACTAGTAAGACCACAATTAGATTATGGTTTTAGTGTATGACTCTCACCAGGATTACTTGATTTGATTCGGGAATTGGAAAAAAGAATACAAAGAAATGCAGCACGACGTGTTCTGGGCGATATTCGACAAAAGAATAGTGTTACGAACATGTTGCAAACAATGGGCTGGGAAGACTTGGGAATAAGGAGACGACCTACTCGTCTAAGCGGTATGATTCGAACTGTCAGTGGAGAGATGGCATGGAATGTAGACGAGTAAGTTTGAGTAGAGTCTTTAAGGGTAGGAGCGATCATAATCGGAAGATAAAGTTGGAATTCAAGAGGACATATTGGGGCAAATATTCGTTTATAGGAAGAGGAGTTAGGAATTGCAATAACTTACCAAAAGAGATCTTCGATACATTTCCAACTTCTTTGAAATTATGAAAAGAATAGGTAAAAAACTGCTAGTGAATCTGCCGCCTAGGTGGCATCCCCAAATGCATATCAGTCGTGACTCAGTGACTGAAAACCCACAGGATTACATTATTATTATTATTATTATTATTATTATTATTATTATTATTATTATTACAATTATTATCATCCGTGTGGATCACTGACGGAATGTCGGTCACCGAATTCTATCATGGCGGATTCGAAAACTGGCAGAGGTAGTCGGATTTTTGAAGAGCGGAAATTCTCCTCGGAGCACTGTACAACGTACGATGTGGCCATATAAAATATCTCTAGAGACACACTTACAATTTACCCGACAAAATTCATTCATTGAAACTCAGCCATAGGTCACCCTAGAGAGATCCATTTCTCTGCTAACTGGTACAGTAAAATGGAACGTCGAAAGTGCCACCAGGGAGCCTAAATGTTGTCTTATCAAGATACCTGCACACGGTTAGCTAAGGAGGTGGTGGTGATTGTTTTAAGAGGAAGAACAACTAGGCAGCCTTCCTCTATTAACACTACATGATTAGTTTACGGGCTAGCGAAGGAATCCCTCTTCATGGAGGACCTTGCGATGAAATTATCATTGCCAGCTACAGGACAGTGTGTAGATAAGCAATGAGAAGAGAGATCGATCAAGACTTTTATATTAATGAATATTATATTAATGACGCCATGATGGACAGAATCAAGATCAAAGGCACATAATAACGGGAATCGCCCTTCATGGTTTTCACCATATGAGAACATTCCACAGCCCGAGTGACAAATGTGTATGGGTACTATGTTAGCAAAGGTCTACCAAGTATCATCTAACGAATACAGCAAGAATTAATGCCCATTCGGGCGATCCTTTTTCCTTTGTGTTTCAATAAAGGATATATATTATTACCACTAATCAGAGGTAAAATGGAAGAAGTCCGACACTTCGAAGAAGGAAGGTATCGGCAAAAGAAGGGGAAGGGCCACAGTGGGCCTCGCAAACCTACTGTAATACCGACGGGGTCGGAAGAGAACGAGTGCTGACCAAGGGAGGTTAGACAGGAAAGACACAAGCAAGGGGCCCACCTACAGAAGGACGGTAGCTAACGTCACAGAATAATAATGATATTGTACCACTAACTACTTTTAAGGTTTACGGACACACCGAGGAGCCGAAATTTTGTCCCACAGGAGTTCTTTTGCGTGTCGGTAAATCTACCGGCACGAGGTTGACGTATGTGAGCACCTTCAAATACCACCCGACTGAGCCAGGATGAAACCTGCGAAGTTACGGTCAGAAGGCCAGCGCCTTAACCGCCTGAGCCGCTCAACCCAACTATTATTATTATTATTATTATTATTATTATTATTATTATTATTATTATTATTATTATTATTATTATTATTATGCCTTTGCTGGTAGGACGTAGTGTTTACAGTGCACTATGTCTTCCGGTATAAAACCCAAACCAAACCCCATGGCACTACAGCCCTTGAAGGGCCTTGGCCTACCACGCAACCGCTGCCCATCCCGAAAGCCTGCAGATTATGAAATATCGTGTGGTCAGCACGACGAATTATCTCGGCCGTTGTTCTTGGCTTTCTAGACCGGGGCCGCTACCTCACCGTCAGATAGCTCCTCAATTCTAATCACGTAGGCTGAGTGGACCCCGAACCAGCCCTCAGGTCCAGGTCCCTGAACTGGCCGGGAATCGAACCCGGGTCCCCGGGTAAGAGGCAGGCACGCTGCCCCTACACCATGGGCCCGGCGTCTTCTGGTATAGGCTAGAGCATTTTTTAAACTCTCATTGATCTGTCTCCGTTTTATCCTTGGCTTTGACAAAATGAAAGTGACTGAGGTATGAGCGATGCTAGTAATGCCATTCCTTATGCAGCCAGCCAGTCCCTGCTATGAATGGTGTGGAATTGTTGCTCATAGGATCAGTTGGTGCATGCATTTCAGTGGGCTTTGCAGACTGATACAGTATGTAATCGCAACTCATGGCTCGGTGAGGAAAGAAACGGGAAACTACCTCACACCTCATTTCCCTAGTACGTGTCTTCAGTGATGCCTAGGCCATCTATGACAGCTGATGGAGGAGCTGTTGAGGATCCAACCCGCCTTAGGGCTGAAAGGACTGAGTACTGAACGTACATATTATTATTATCATTATTATTATTATTATTATTATTATTATTATTATTATTATTATTATTATTATTATCGAGACCGGAGGGTGAAGCTTTGAAAACACTATCTGTCTCGACGAAACTCAAGACCTATACACGTAGCACATAGTAGAAACAGAACAGACTCTGAAGGAATTGAGTTAGTTTACCTTGGACGAAGCTCACTTTATTGTTTCTTTCTTCTTACCTCTCATTTTGACTTTTATTTTTATTTTTGCTATTTGCTTTACGTCGCACCGACACCGATAGGTCTTATGGCCTCGATGGGACAGGAAAGACCTAGAAAAGTGAAGGAAGCGGCCGTGGCCTTAATTAAGGTACAGTCCTAGCATTTGCCTGGTGTGAATATGGGAAACCACAGAAAACCATCTTCAAGGCTGCCGACAGCGGGATTTGAACCCAACTATCTCCCGGATGAGAGCTCAAAGCTGCGCGCCCCTAACCGCACGGCCAACTCGCCCGGTTATTTTGACTTCAGTTGGTGTTGGTATACATGTAAGTCTTAATCCTCTCGGGAGTAACATGCCTGCACTACTACAACAGGGTGCATGCGAGTTATCACTGAGTATGTCTGCCTGTCCGTCTGTCAAGTCAGAATCCCCACATCGGTATTGCATATTCTGTTTGTCGATGCAGGCCTTAATTTATAAAACATACGCCAGTAGTGATCCAATTTCCAAATGCGTCCAGCCAAAGGTCACAGACAAACACAAACCACGTGCTATCCTCTTCACGTTGACTCCACGTCCTGTCCTATACGCAGACAGTTGTCCATATTGGACAGCGCATAGCTGATAATTGCAGTACTCAGATAGCAGTGATGTACTAGGCATATACCTCCCATTAGGTATTACACCACCGGGTGAGTTGGCCGTGCGGTTTGGTTCGCACAGCTGTGAGCTTGCATTCGGCAGATAGTGGGTTCGAATCCCATCATCGGTAGGCCTGAAGATTGTGTACCGTGGTGGCAGGTTCGATCCTGGCTCAGTCCGGTGGTATTTGAAGGTGCTCAAATACGTCAACCTCGTTTCGGTAGATTTACCAGCATGTACAAGAACGTCTTTTCGCCATACATTTTTCCGCCTCCCGACGAACCTTTTCCCTTGTATCTTCCCTTCGGCTATTAGCTGTAATAATTGATACCGCTCGCCCCTCATACATGTTCTAGGTGTTGTCCTCCTTAGCGGTGTACTATTTGTTCGTACAGGGAAATTGATAGCCTCTTCAGAAGCAGAATATACCAGAAGGTTTCACATACTGTGGAACATCTCTCTCAAATTTTTGGCTATTTTCGGTAGAAACTATCTATGCGAGGAAGATTTCTCACTTACGAAAAATCTCAGGAATAAGGCACGTTCACCATTAACTGACTCACAATCTACAAGACTGTTTCTTCTTCTCTTGGTACCTTATTCGGTGTGGATGTTAGGGTCATCTTCACTATCTGATTTTTTGACCGTCTTTCAGAAGAGCTTCATAGGTGCCGGATCGAACCACTGACGGAGGTTTCTCAACCACGGAATGCGGTGACGTCTTAGACTCTTCCAAAGATCTTCCCTTGCGTCACTGGTTGGAGGATGCGATATTTCCCTTCATTACGCATTACATATCCGAATTTCCACAGTCTGACAGTGCTCAATAGTTCTTTGTTGTAACTGGTAGTTTTTAATAATGATAATGCTCGTTGCTTAAAGGGGCTGACATCTAGGTCATCAGCCCGATCGTTTTTTAAGACTGTTCACGGGGTTAATCTATGTTTTCAGCAGTCCTATGTTTCTGCTTGAGCTTCGTTATAGTGATTACCGTTTTAAAAGGAAGTACAACTTGGCATCATCCTTTCTTAACACTAATCAGAGAGAGAGAGGGGGGGGGGAAGGGATCAGACACTTCGAAAAATGAAGCCCTCGAAGGGCGTGAAAATGAATGACTCCCTAGGCCTTGAAAACGAATATCGTTGAGGACGAAAATGGACAAGAGTTGACCAAGGGAGGTCGGATAGGAAAGATGGAAGGGAGGAACTTCAAGCCACGAGTGGTCCACGAAACTCTGAACTCCTTATCGCCATAAAGTTGGTCTTCCCGACGTTCAGCTCCAAGGACTGCTGGCGTGTAGCTAAAAGCGACTTCCTGCACATCACTTAAATTCAAATATCTGTCTCATTACAATGGTGAGTATCTTAATAATTAATTAAAGCTATTAGGTTTGATGGTGCTCATATAAACTTACTTGGTGCCCACAATCTTAAAAGTGTAGAGAATCCCTGATTTAGGGACTATGACCAAACTGGTATTATTTTCTGTTCCATTATAAAGTTATATATTTTCGATTAGCCACGTGGTCATTGCTCCTAACGTTCTACCCTGTGAAGGATTCAGTACAATATTTGCAGTGTCTCATCTATAATACTTGCAGCCCCGGACAAAATTAACAAAAGCTCCCCACCCTACACTCCTAGTCTTTTAGGAATGGACCATAAATTCTGCAGCATCCATAGTTTAACAATGAATTGTTTTAATTAGTCATTTAAATCATGACCTTTAAAGCGGACTTAACAAGTTAGATTCTCCTGTTTTATTCATTTTTACTGGGTATTTTCCGCTTGGACCGTTTAATTTCTGGGCCTTGAAATTGTCTCTTAGCTACTCCATTTGTTTCACTCATGTTGCCTTACACAGACACATTCTTACTCACAAATACTGCATACTACTAAGAGTCCCCTACCCCCATATCCCCCCGCAACGCGGAGTTTTGTGGCCTATAGATCCAGTCCTGGATATTCGTCTATCGGACTTTCTTGAGGACAGTTTCCATGCTAGCAACACGTGTTTCACTAGCTGTAAGTCTCTGGAACGTGTGAAGATGTGGTATACCTTACCAAGTTTCTACAGCGCCTGCACACGGGCAAGACTCTAAAGCCACCATTACAACACTGTCAAATGACATCTACGTTATATCAGTGAAGACCATTTTATTCTTTCATTTCAATCTTCAAATGAGGGTCATGTCACTTCCAGCACTCGTGTACAATTTTCCCCTTTGAATTGTATTTTCTGGGCAATTTGTGACCTCAATTTCTTGAAGACAAGCGGCTAATTGGAAATGGACGTCAAAGAGAGAAGACGAACTTCAAAGAGAATGTGTCATCTCATCGGTTGTTCGAAAAGAGAGCACTACAGTAGAAACGCAAAGCTGGCTGGTATTCTTGTTAGTCAGTAAAAGGATATTGCATGATGAATCTGCAGCACAAACCGATATTCCTCTCTTTATGAAAAGCAAACGAAGAGGTTGATTAAAAGAATGATTCGTGGAAACGAGTTCTATCGTCCAAGTTTAATGGATGTATATAGGGAAATCATCAAATACAGAGAATCGCTGCTTTGGGCAAATCGATTATGCTGCCATTTTTCCTTTCCCGAGACCTTCGTCACAGTGAATATCCAGATGATAATAATAATAATAATAATAATAATAATAATAATAATAATAATAATAATAATCTTATGGACTCGGCTGTCATATGCTGAAATTTCAATTTGACGCCATCTAGGCCACCTGCTCGTCAATTAGACGTTCTGTTTTACTGCACCACGTAGTTTTTGCGCAACCTGTTCGACTCACTGGCTGAATGGTCAGCATTGAGACCTTCGGTTCAGAGGGTCCGGGGTTCGATTCCCGGCCGGTTCGGGGCTTTTAATCGCGTGTGATTAATTCTTCTAGCTCGGGGACTTTGTTTATTTCCCAATACTTTCATCTTCATATTCAGACAACGCACTACACTACCTACCACAACAGAAACACGCAATAGTGATTACATCCCTCCATATAGGGTGGCGTCAGGAAGGTCACCCGGTCGTAAAACAGGGCCAAATCCATATGTGCGACACAGTTCGCAGCCGCGACCCAACAGATGTGGGAAAGGCGGTAGAAGAAGAAAAAGTAGTTCTTGCGCAACCCATGGCTGAGCTTTTAGTTAATATTGTAGGGTGTACACGAAATGGGTCATCAAAGGTCGTTTACAAGCTGTCATCGTTCATGAAGTGCCAAATGGATATTTTTTCTATCATTCAAACATCCGATTCTTTCTGCCAGGTTTGAACCCGCGACCTCACGTTCCGAAAGCCTATAATTTATCACTGATCCACAGAGGGAGTTCAATATCCAAATCAGGAAAGTACGTTTGACCTGTGTGTTGTGTGTTAGGGAAAAGTTGGTGCTCGTCTCGGATTTTTAGACAGTAAATGGTTAGAATTCAAACTAATGTGGCCAGTGGGAAGCGTCGACAAGCTCGTTGTTCCGAAATGTACCTAGGGTAACAAATTCTTGGGTCCTGTTTCTTCAACGAATATTAAGTGTTAACACTGATGTTAAGTAGACTTAACACACAATTTAATAAAATGGCCGTCTCATTAAGAATTATTAATACTAACAAACTTTATACTTGTGTTAAATTAACATGATACCAGTCCTGTGTTAAATTTCTGAGACAGCTGCTGAAATTTCAAAATGGTAGCACCTAGAAGTTGCAAGTTTGAAGCTGTATTGATGTATGAAGACTATAAACTGAAGAAGGCAACGGACGACCCATACTAAGAAAAACTAATTTTTACAGTGTCAGAAGAAAGTTTTCTGCAAAGATGTTTAATTACTAAAGTCATAATGAACAAGGTACTAGAAAATAATTGGAAATAGGTTAGAGTTTCCCAGAGATTGAAACTTATCACTGTCTTCATGGCAACAGTTGCTTATAATTCCTCGATATTATGCTTCATGTAACTGTAGGAGACTTTGTTCATGAGTGCAAGACAAGAGTGTGTAAAATTGTGCAAGGAGTTTCTGCTGCCTTTGTGGCATTGGCAACGTATTACATTATTTTCCCCGCAGTAAAAGAATGCCCGAATATCATTCAAAACTTATATCAATTACCAAAATTTCCCAGTATATTAGAAGCCTTAGACTGCGCTCATATAAGAATATATTGAAAGTTGGGATGTAACCGTATGACTTTTTATTTTTCAAGCACACCCGCATACATTCAAATTAAATCTATAATAACGTTTTCCTCTCTTACTGCAAATGTTTACATCATAGCGGTACCCGCTAACCATAATCTATAATGATGTCAACCATGTGTGATAAATTACAATTTCAATACACCGCCCTGAGCGTTGTACGTAAAGAAACAATGGCGGTCACTGCCAAATACATTCATATATCTCACGGATACGTGTTCATCTGTCTTTAACGAAATTATTTCGTAACAAATGTTGGAAATATCTTCGTGAAACAGGAGACTTTTAACAGAAGTGTTACATTAATAACAATTATTAGTTAACATTTGTTAAGTAAACTTCAACACAGAGCTCGAGAAACCGGGCATAGGAATTCTAATACTGAACACCGTACCCCAGACGTTTATGCAAATATCATAGCAGGACCGTTGTGCGGTTGGAGTATGCTTGTTACTCGCCTCGGGAATATTGCATCTAACCTACAGTATTACGGCATTCAGATCCGGGCTCCAAGATATTATAATAAGGACAATACAACTTAACATCTTATAAATGATTGGTTCGAGGCTGAGGAGGTTAGAGAAAACTTTATGGATGAGAAGGATTTGAGAAAAACTGATAACGAAACCCAGTTGTATACGATTGTAATGTTATTGAACAGAAAGTAGATGCGCCCGTGAAGAATTGCGAAATTATTCAACATTATTAAGGAAATGTGGAGAAGTAATGTTTGTTAGCAATGTTATTGTTTTAACGATCCACTAACTACTTTTGATAGTTTTTCGGAGACGCCGAGGTGCCGGAATTCTTCCCGCGGGAGTTGTTTTACGTGCTAGTAAATCTACCGACACGAGGCTAACGTATCTGAGCACCTTCAAATACCATCGGCCTGAGCCAGCGCCTCAACCGTCTGAGCCACTCAGCTCGACATGTGGAGAAGTAAATTGATGGAAGAAAAAGAATTTATACAAGTTAATTAGTAAGGGAATTGTGTATAAGGAAACCTACATGAGATATGGTAACTTTGTTGAAGTCTACAGCTATTAGGTACGTAGTTATAGCGTTAATTAATTTACCGTAGTAATCTAATTAGTCTGAATGTTTTTGTCAGTTAATACTAACGTTAATTTCAAGTGTCGGATGTGGAATGGAGGATGAATACTGTGGTGATATCCGATGGACCTCTATACCAAGTCTGAGGAGTTTCATTTCTTATAAAGATTATTGTAACACTTCTTTCAGGCCATTCTTTCTCTGTTCAATTTCGAAATCAATCACGAGCGCTAAGTTTAGTTAAACACATCTTCAGGACACTTTCTTCTTTGTGTGTCTAATGCAAGTATTTTTGACCATGCTCTTGGATATTTTGTACACTGCGTGTATCACAACATAAGAAAAGATTACACTAAACAATGTTGTTGAGTGCTCAGCCCGGAGGCTGGTTTGGAATTCATCAGCCCAGTATTCAGCCGTTAGGTGACCCCGGCGTCACTTGAAAGGCATAATACGGAAATAAGGTAGTTTCCCGTTGCTTTACTCACTGAGCCATAAGTTGCTATTATATCTCAGTCTGCCAGGACCACTGAAACGCCCGCATCAACCGACCCTATGATCAACATTTTTATAACATTCACAACTTACTGGCAACAATAAACAATATTCTCCCCTATCCACAGTTTCCGAGATTATGGAAGATGGGTATTATGTTATCTTAAAACTAGACAACAATCCTGTATTAAAACTAATACTACCGGGCTATTTGGCTATGCGGTTAGGAGCGCGCAGTTGTGAGCTCGCATCCGGGAGATAGTGGGTTCGAACCCCACTGTCGGCAGCCCCGAAAATTGTTTTCCGTGGTTTCCCATTTTCACAGCAGGCAAATGTTGGGGCTGTTCGTTAATTAAGGCCACGGCCGCTTCCTTCCCACTCCTAGGCCTTTCATATCTCTTCGTCTCCATAAGACCTCTATCTGTGTCGGCGCGAAGTAAAACATAAAAACCCACCTCAATTGCAATAATTGCATATCGTGGTCTCTAGTCGGCCTATAAGAAACAATAAGAGAAGAAAAAGAAGAAGAAGAAGATTAAAAGTCGAAGAGTAACGATGAAAATGAGGAGGCTGGCGCATGTATGTGCCAAACATTATAAAAATAGTGGGATTCCACGGTCGCTAGTCCGACTCGCAAGTTATGTACGATGTAAATTCTGATCAATGGCTTGATACACTTTTTTTAAAATCATATGGCAAATGTGTGAGTAGCAAGTGATATCCCCGGTTGTGCTGGAGTTCAGGATTCGAAGGTGGGATATCCGAACAGAGCAGTTTCTCAATCAGAAGTCAATAGCTGAAACCCCTAGACTAGGTGGGTTTTTAGCAGATAAAATGAGTTGTACATTTAAGAAAATGTTAAACAGAGCCGAGCTGTAACGACTAATAGAATTTACAATCCTCGTGTCAGCATAAATGAAGAGCACTGCACAAGTTTAGGCGGCAGAAAGTCAAGATTTAAGTTGCAACACTTGTGTTTATGAAATTTTTACAACTTCTCTGTCGTCGTAACTCCAATAGTTCACCTCACCCCAGTCCTCGCCGCCCCAATCCAATCGTACCTCTCGAATACCGAACGAAACCTGACAGAAAAAGAAGAAAAAAATCAATGTGAATGAGAGAAATGCTCTTGAAATATGCAAAAGGGGGCGGAAAGTTGGAGAGCGAAGCGAGGGAAGGAGGAAGTTTCGTTCAATTCGCTGTGTTAGAGAGAGAGAGAGAGAGAGAGAGAGAGGAGCGCTTGATGAGGAACTCCAGATCTTGCTCCATCAAGTATAAGATCAATAGATATAACTTGCCAATATTACTGTATTGTAGCGAGTCTATTGCAAAAAGTTATAGCACGCTGAAACAGGAAAACATGACATATTTTAAGTACGGGGTATGTTTAAGGAATAATGAGAGAGAGAGAGAGAGAGAGAGAGAGAGAGACGATGAGAGATATGTGCAAGCCGTTTAACGCCGTTCTAACAATCGGCGACCTCAGGGATAGAAAAAGAAAGAAACAACTCGTTTACGTGTGCACAGTAGGGTTCCGAGTCCTACTCTTAAAAAAAAAGTCGTACGGATCAAAAAGCCAAACACTCGTTTCAAACACTGCTAACCTTGGTTAACTAGGCTAACTTACGACCTGTTTAAACTGGTTATCACCGAGCTCGATAGCTGCAGTCCCTTAAGTGCGGCCAGTATCCAGTAATCGGAAGATAGTGGGTTTTAACCCCACTGTCTGCAGCCCTGAAGATGGTTTTCCGTGGTTTCCCCATTTTCACACCAGGCTGTACCTTAATTAAGGCCACGGCTGCTTCCTTCCAACTCCTAGGCCTTTCCTATCCCATCGTCGCCATAATACATATGTGTCGGGGCGACGTAAAGCCACTAGCAAAAAAAAAAACTGGTTATCTCCCCATTTTCCGGCCTATTCCAAGTTTCAAGACATATTCTCACTAATCAATATCAAAATGAATCCTGAAAAGGCCCGTTTGTTAAGAAGCTGACCTCCCCCACTCCCACCCCTTCATTCACTAAATTCCGCAATACAATTTGATTTTCAAAATTACTAGCGTTGAGGGGGTTTCTTCTCTGACATGTGGGTAAATGCTGTTTCCATGACAGATCGTTTTACCCCCCCGCCAGTGCAGTACAATGGAGATTTTCAGATGGTGGTGGTGATTATTGTTTTAAGAGGAAGTACAACTAGGGAACCATCCTCTATATAACACTAATCAGAGAAGAAAAATGGGAGGGGGTCCGACACTTCGAAAAATGAAGGTATCGGCCAAAGGAAGACAAGGGCCACAAAGGGCATGAAAATGAAAGACTCCCTAGGCCTCCATACGTAATACCGTCGGGGTAGGAAAAGAACAAGAGTTGACCAAGGGAGGTCGGATAGGATAGATAAAAGTGAGGAGCCTGGCACAAGCAAGTGGAAGCAATACCAGGACTCAGCTGAGGGCCCGTGGTCGCCAACCCACGCTCCAAAGTTCGGAGCCCTTGGGGCCGCTTTTAGTCGCCTCTTATGACAGGCAGGGGATACCGTGGGTGTTATTCTACCGCCCCCACCCACAGGGGGAAAGAGATTTTCAGACTCATCAGGTATTTCTCAAAAACAGGTGAGTAAAAGGGCATAGTTTTTGCCCTGGGAATCTCATGCACTCGCTCTAAAAAAATCATCTGTGGATCAGTCTCAAAGTGTTGATCGCTGCATCCCAAGATCATTGGTTTGCACCCTGCAGCTTTAGTCGTTACTTCTAAAGGGCGGAAAAAAAGTCCATTCGGCACTGCATATCATATGACGTCTTAATCTGAAAGGCATAATTGATTAAAAACTCTGTCACAGGTCGTCCAACTTTCCCGACTTGTATGTCATCCGCTAAAGTGAAGCGGAGTTGCGAAATTTACACGAACTGGCGTCAAATCAAAATATGCGCAACCTAGTAGTTGAGATCATATTGTGCCATTTCACTGTTATGAGAAGTTACGACCATAAGTAGAACAAAGATGGAACCCATGTATCTTGGAATAATTAACGCCGAAAGATCTGAATCATACCGCATGTGAAGGCAAAAGTGCTCACATCAAGTGGGAGAGAAGAAGAAGTAAGATCCAGAAGGCAGTGAAAAGGATCGAACGGGAATATTGTTACTAACAATTATTTAAAAAAAAAAAAAAAAAAAAAAAAAAAAAAAAACCGAGATTGGATTGCTACCAAAAAATATACGGATTGAAGACGGAAGTAACTGCACCAGAATCTTAAGGACGGCACAGCAAGAAATCAGCTCCGCGGGATAAAGAAGGAATTTTTAGAAGCTACGTTACGAATTGAACTGGGGACTAATAATTTCATTCAGCGATCTCCAAGAGACGTGAAGAGAGGAAAATAACAGCAACACGCTTACGTCACTGCAGTCCTTGCTGACGTACTTCACGATATTACCGAAGTGAAGAGTTACAAAGGGAATCCTACAATAACTCGAAATTGAGTGAAGAAAGAGAATTAATCATTTCAAATTCTAAAATTACATCAACCTAAGGAAATATTCGACCAGTAAATCAACTCTTTCAGAGGAAACAATCTTCACATTAGACAGTTTCTCACAGTTATTCACAATGGAAATGCTAATTAATCTCATATGCCATTCTATTCCAACTAGACCACAGATGAACATGGAGCTCTAAGGAGATGATAAGCCAGACTGCCCAAATGGGTGCCGCAGGATGACGTTGCCGACCGAGATGACTGAGCCCAGAGGAGGAATATGTGAATATTTCCCGTCCACCCAGGGAAATAAGTAGCGACGTTTCAATATGTCCTGTCAGCTGGACATATGACGGCGACTGGAGCTGCTGAATTCAGATAAGTCTTACTTTTAAATCAGTGTAATAATGTTTGTATTCAACTGTAAATGTAGTATGATTTATTAATTTGTTCGGTGCGAAGTGATTAAACGACAAGAGTGGTGTGATAAATTAGAATGAAGGTGGATAGGTAATCTTCAGATGTGCATAACAAATCCTTAGATAGGTAGTCACTCAGTGATAAAAGCCTACGTTCGGAATGTGATCCATGTAGTGTGAAATTCTGAGTTAGTCAAAGTGACAGTAAGTTGTATGATACACAATAGAGCGATATAGATACGTGTGTTCATTGGTTACAGTCAATGAATGTCAAATTAGGAACCAACAGTAGGATATGCTTGCTAGGTAGACAAATCTGTTTATGATAAATGGTAGTTATGACTGAATGAAGGTCATGGTATTTGGAAATGTATCCATGAACCGTAGCTGAAAGAAATAAGGGCCACAATGGTAAGAAGTGAACCCGTGTTAGTAAGGAGACAGATTATGGTTTTGAAAGTATAATAGTAATATTTTAAGAGAAGTTGATACGTGATTGATGATTGAGAATAATGATAGTTATTGATTCTGCGCGAGGATGAACACGGTGACGTAACTATGTACTTAACGGTTTTCATGTAGAGTTTTGCTAATTAGGAAATGAACGTGTAGCAATTTCATGTTCTGTTTATCTCACGCGCAAGCATGTAGAAATACAAATAAGATTTGAGTGACATCTGTTGGTTAGAACGCTCACTTGGTAGTGTCAACAAGATCTCAGTTAGGAGGACGAATTGAACACATGTGCTGTCACAAAATTTTCTTAATACCAATTGATTCTCAGACGAGAGGAACGTAGTAATTTCTTAGGCGACATCCCATCACTGATGACCAAATGGAAATGGAGAAATGATTTTCAACGGTCAAGTCTTCACACTATGCACCACTCTTGATAGCATATTTCAGACGAGACTAGTAGGGTAGTTATTAACAAGTATAATATCGCACCTATGTTTAGCTTAAAATGACGAGAGTATTTGGATCTTTAAATGGTATATGTGTTTTACTGGTTCTGATTGAACTTTTATGAGAACTACATTGATTTGAAAGGGGAACTTATCGGAATTCATGCAGAACAAAGAGGACTTAGACGAAGAAGCATTAATATTCAACATTTAATTAATTAAATTTCCAATGGTCATTAGTCCATATCCAACATTGTGATTTAATGATGCATGGAAACATTAGGGAACTATCCTCCCAGATTAGCATCCATAGGTATTTATTAGTATGTTGAAGGATAGGATGATTCTATGGCAGTAAGTGAATATGAGCTCCGAGGGAGAGCTAATAGTTAATTCAAACCTCATATGTAGTAGGAAAAATTCCAATTCTTGAGATATGGTTATAAGTCTCAAAATGCGTCCTGGATACCATGAAGAAGACACCCTCAGTCTATATTTTGCTTATTGGAACTCATGTTGTAAATATTTCTTTTCTTTTCTTTGCTAGGGTGCACCCAGACAAAATAATTTTTCTTTTTTGTTACCCAGACCAATAATATTTTTTTTCTTGTTACCCAGATAAGTTATCAACTATATAGATAAGTTTTTCTTTAGTTATCCAAGTAAGTTTTCAATTACTTATACGAATTTTTAATTACCTATGTTAGGAAAGCTTTCACCAGTTTAAGTATTCAAACATATTAGATTTCGTTTCAATCCCTTAATTGAACGCTTTATTCCAATTTAATTATTGCTTTAAGGGCCTAAGAGGGAGAATTTGACATTTTCTTTTGGACTTATGGGTTTTAATTTGACAATTACGAGCTGGAGCATAATAGTATTCAATTTAATGATGGCCTATTCAGAACTTAAGACCTTGCCATTCATTGCAGTCTGTCCCTGATTTTGTGGGCAAGCATGAGCTGAGCACTTAACGTAATGAATTCCAGTAGATCTATTACAGATGATGACGAGGTCAAACAACTTTTACTTTAGAATGCGTAGTGGGCGCTGGATGTGCCAAATACCGGTAGATTTTCCATGAACATTACTTACATATATTTTTGCACGAGACCGCCTTTTTCTTCGATTCTTCTTTCCACCCAGAAACGTGGAAATGTTGAATAAAGGAGTGATATAGAGCAATTAAAAGAAAAAAAGGAAATGAGTAATTAAATATTGAATGGAGAAATAGGTAGACTTATGAGGTTAAGTCCATGTTCCCTCGAAATAGGCCAAGTGAACAGTCCACCATACAATTTCCTTTACCAGATTTTTCTTTTTATGGAGGATAGTCCAATATTCGAATTCTGGATTGAAATATTGTTATAATAAACAAATATAGAAAATGTTAAACAGTTCTTTCAATGTGTTTGTAGTATAGAGACCTAGATTTAAGTAAATGAGAGCGATAACATCTTGATAGCATAAGAATTAGAATAAGCAACATATGAAAGTCGTTTCTATAGGTGACTTATGTCTTATTTAGCTCCGCATGGTATATCTTTCTCTGATTCGGAACTCAACACCCAAATTATTGAACTGTTTAGTTGGAAAGGTCAGAATTAAGCTAGCCTGGATATTATGCGTCCTTTCAGGGAGCCGGGAACGGCGCAATATGGTGTAATTATGGCAGGTTGTCAGGGTCCTTAACACTACTATTAACAGACAGACAGATGGTGTGTTTAACTGTCTATCAAATGAATTCAACTGCTATTTACAGTTCATTCGCTTCAGAGTTTTACATTCGACACAATTTCTACTCGTGTATGTAATCGAAAACAGAGTTCTGTGACGCGTCGAACTTCTGTTCCCAATCATGGCCTTCAGAATAGAGTGCCGTTCCAGATCACGCTTCACAAACCCGTTGAACTCCACACGGAGCCGTGGAATTCGCTGAATGACTCGTCACGGGCTCACGACTGACTCGAAACAGCTTGCGTTCACACGCCCCTGACTCACTCACGACTGACTCCAGACTGACTAGCGTAGCGTTCGCTGGCCCCGCTCTTCAGATTGGCCTCCGGGAGATTCTTGTAGTTTCTACTTCCATTGATCATTGTTAACCGACTTCATCTTCCCTCCGACCTCCCGCACTCTCAGTCTTTAATGTCTTATAATAATAATAATAATAATTGTTACCGTGTTTTAGCGGTAGTTAAGCATGAAAGAAGGTGCTGGGTGGTGAATAGGTCTCAAGCTACTAAAGAGAAATTAAATTTTAAAATTTAACAAGGTTATATTTTCTTTTCAAAATTAGGTAACAACAAATAGAACAGGTACTTAGTAGCCGAAATACAACTTGAAATGTACAATTACAGGGATTAAAGAATTTGGGCTTCGAGCCCTGAAAACACAATTCTTGAGCAACTAGCTCAACTTTACGATATACCAATTTCAACAAAAGGGGCAGAAGACCCCAATCAAACCCTGGAGCCCTTGCTCCAAATTACACAGCAAAGCCTCCTCGAGGCATACAACTCTCAGTTTTAGAAAAGAGCCACTCGCTCTTAAAGTTAAGCCTCTCCCAGGCCACACCAAACTCAACTTTCAAGTTGTCCTCAAAGGACATATACACAGGGGTAAAATACCCAACCTACTGAGGTCTATTAGGAGAGAAAAGATTAATACATGACCTCTAAAATACAACTTGAGAGGAGGCGAACTTGCACTCCTAATACACTTTGCTTAAGACCTACTTGGCACTAGGCCGTTACTACAAGGGCTAATCCCATACTACGGAGGTGACTTAATGGCAATTTACATTACATTACGGGAGAATTGGTTGAGAAAAATAAGTTCACCTCAAGACGATGTGAGTGGGAACTCGAGAGGGTTAGCACTCTCTATCCCATAATGTGGCTTTACAAGAGAATAGAAGAAAAGAGTAGTTACATTTTAGGAAAAGGTTACATGATGGAAAACGCTTCGAACCCGCCGCGAGAGTTAAACTGCCGACCTAGCAAGAAAAGAAGATATTAATAGGCCATTACCTGGTAGTAGAACGCTGCCGAGGAAAGAGGCGCTTCCCGCCTCCTGCTATGTACTTAATACACAGAAAGATGGAACAGAAGTGGCCCGGAGACCCCAAAATCAGCAGTTTATATCCCCTCGCGGAAGATTCTAGGCGTTAGGGGAAATAAAACACCCTCCCACAAAATCTTTATTGGTTCGGGAAAAGAAACCCCTACATAGAGGAAAAAGAAACACATTATTGGTGGAAAATTAATTAAAGAAATTCGGGATTGGCTAGATCCAAACTAGGGGAAAAAGAGGGGTATACAGCCAACTTAAACAATAACAGAAAGAAATTTAACAAGAAACAAACTTTTGAAATAAAAATTTCTCCAACAAAATAGTTCTTTGATTTCGCGCTAGGTTGCACTATTGTAATTCTTCAGTAGTGTCCTCTAGAAGAGAAAGTTCACACTTCTTACTTCAAGCGAAACAAAAACACATCAAAAGTGACACAGTTCAAAAACTCAAAATTTTCCACGTGGTGACATCTTCTGAGAAAGTAGAGAATTAATAGAATAGATAAAGTTCAACCTTCCTCCAGAAGAGGAGTTTCAACTGGCGCAACTTTTAAATAAACAGAGTAGAGGTGTACCGCCCGGTACAGACCTCCCCCCCCAAAAGTTCCTCCAAGGGGTAACACAGAAGAACATAAGCTTTGTTTCCAAAATAAGGTCCAAGTTTTGATGTTGATATTAAGATTAATTGCGGAAGCATTTATAAGATTTTAGTAATTTGGTTGGTTGCAATTTCAAAATTTTGTTGTTGCCGGTGCAGTAAAGTTTTTATGTTTGTAGAATTTGTATTTCTGAAGATAAACTTTTACTACTTAAAGGTGAAGAAAAATTTTGCAATGTCCGCCAAATATTGTTGTTAAATTCCCAAATGTAATTATTGCTTATGGTGACTGTCCATGTAGTTGATGTAGATTGAGTCGGATGGCCAGACCGGCCGTTGCAGCTTGCGTCCAACGGAGGCCGCTCGGACCCCTCAAGTACCCTGAGATACCGCTCGCCCGCACTATGAGGGGAGCAGAGGTGTTGAAGTACGCCGCGCCCGCGGTGAACAGATACAGGCTGCGGGCATGTAGCAGGTCGTGCGCCGCACATCAGCCTTGGCCGGGAGGTGAGCTCCGGCTCGCCGTGCACATGTCGTCCTCGCTGGAGAGGAGGGGGCCCATCCCCCTCCCCAGTCGCTGCACGGCGCTGCGCGGCTGCGGGGGCGCTGAAACATTAAAGCTAGGCGGCAGAATTGTGTTGGACAATTATTTTCTTTGAGGGTACAGGCTTGTAGAGAGAGTGAGGGGCCAGCGGCGTGCAGATATTCATGGTATTCATTAAGCCACTGTGTAGAGAGGAGCAGGAGACGGGAGCGTGGTAATGGCCGTGGCAAGAACAGGATGGCAGTTTAACAGGTCGGGGCAGGTTTTACATAAGGCTTACATCTAAAACCAAAATATTACAGAAGGGGCAGAATGCCTTAAAAGTGAAACTCAAAAAAAATATAACCTTCATATCCTTTCAAAATAATATGGAGCAAGTTAACACAGAAATTACACCGGTTTCACCTGGGACAGGTGAACTCTAAATATCCTCTCGGTGGCTGGATTACTTAGCAATAAGGTAACCGGCGTAAGAAAATCGAGAATGATACAAGGCCCATGAAATCTGGGGGCAAGCTTGCCCGCGGGAACAAAATTTTTGACCATAACCTGGTCACCTACCTTCAAAGTGGTGGGTCTCCGTCCACGATCATACCTTTCCCTAACCTTTTCATGAGACACTTTAAGATTAGCTTTAGCCTTCTTCCAAACAAAGATCTTTAATGTTGTCCGGATCTATTGTCTCGGGCAGAATGTCATTCAGAGACCAGAGGTTAGAGAGCGGCGTGTTGGGAACGAACTTAAACATCAAAGAAGCTGGAGTAAATTTGTGAGATTCATGAACCGCCGAATTCAAAGCAAAAGCTAACCAATGCAGGGACGTGTCCCACCTAGAATGATCTTCATGATGATAGGCAATAAGTGCGGACCTGAGATTGCGGTTAACCCGTTCAGCCAGAGATGGTTGAGGGTAATAAGCAGATGTAGTTACATGAGAGATGGACAAGTCAAAACAGAATTTACGAAACAGATTTGATGTAAAAGCTTTAGCATTATCAGATACAATGTATTGGCACGGACCAAAAGAAGCAAAAATAGAATTTAGGCAAGTAATGGTGGACTGAGCGGTAGCCAGCTTAGTCGGAAATAACCAGGAAAATCTTGTAAAACCATCTACACACACAAAGATGAACTTGTTGGCATTACCCTTTGACTGGGGGAAGGGTCCCACATAATCGATATACAGGCGTTCCATGGGGCGCGACGCTTGATGAGAAGACAAAAGGCCTACTTTAGTGGACATGGTGGGTTTACTGATCAAACAAGATTTACAAGCTTTTACAAGTTCTCGAATTTCACCGTCCATACCTTTCCATATGAACATTTCACGAATCTTTTCACGAGTTTTAAAGATTCCAAGATGCCCCCCCAATGGGGTCTCATGATAGTATTTGAAGATCATAGGTACAAGAACCGCTGGAACAACAACTTTCATCAACTTATCATGCCTCGAAGGGCAACATAGAACACCATTCCTCAGAACATAAGGGACAACATGTTCCCCAGAAGAAAGGGTTTCCATTATAGGAGCCAGCGTCGGATCTTCACGTTGGTATTTCTCAATATCCCTAAAAAGCATGGGAGCACCTGTTAAGATGGCATTAACACCAGATAGTATGGACTCGGAAGGTGATGAACTATCGACCGGTTCGTGGGTCTCGACGTCGTTATGAAACATACGGCTGAGTCCATCAGCAACAACATTTTCGGTACCTCTGATATGTCGTACATCAAATTGGAAGGCAGAAATACGGATGGCCCAACGGGCTATACGACCAGTACGACGCGGCCTACCTAAGACCCAGCTTAAGGCTTGATTATCTGTCTCCAGGTCGAATTTGACATGTTCCAGATAGAGACGGAACTTTTCTAAGGCGAATAAGACTGCCAACCCTTCGAGCTCATAGATGGAATACTTGGCTTCTTGAACCGATAGAGTCCTAGATGCATAGGCGATGGGACGCCTCCCTAGTTCAGTCTCTTGAAGAAGGACTGCAGCTACAGCTGACGACGACGCGTCCGTTTGGACGATGAATTTCTTCGAGAAATCAGGCATAGCAAGTACAGGGGCATTACAGAGAGCTAATTTAAGATCTTCGAAAGCGGCTTGTTGAGAAGGTCCCCACTCGAATTTGATGCCTTTCCTACGAAGAAGGTTTAAGGGCGCCGCTCTATTAGCGAAGTTAGGAATAAACTTCCTGAAGAAATTCACCATACCAATGAATCTAGCGATACCTTTGATGTCCTTAGGAGGTTTAAAATCACGGATGGCCTGTGTTCTAGAATGATCGACTGCTACACCATCAGGTGACACAATATGCCCTAGGAATGACATAGAGGGCTTAGCAAAGGCAACCTTGGACAACTTAACAGTTAACCCAGCCTTACGAAGGCGATTGAGAACTTCTCGCAAATGATCTAGATGTTCTTCAAAGGTTTCGGAAAATACGACGACATCATCCAAGTAGTGATATAAGTACTCAAATTTGATGTCGGAAAAGACCCTATCTAGTAGCCTAGTGAGCACAGCTGCCCCCGTGGGGAGCCCGAAAGGCACGCGGTTGTATTCATATAAATTCCAGTCCGTGGCAAACGCTGTAAGATGTTTAGACTCTTCGGCAAGGGGAATTTGATTATAGGCCTGATTCAAGTCCAAGATGGTGAAGAACTTGGCCTTACGAAACCATGAAAAGCAAGAATGAAGGTCGGGAAGGGGCACAGATTGCAACACCACCTTCCGATTGAGAGCCCTGTAATCAATGACAGGCCTGAAGCCTCCTTGGGGTTTCGGGACTAGAAAAATAGGCGAAGAATACGCTGACTTAGAGGGCCTAATAATACCATCCTTCAACATCTGATCGATGATTTCTTTCAGAGCCTTCATTTTAGGTGGAGATAGCCTATACGGTGGAAAACGGACAGGAATTGAATCCGTGACCTCAATTTTGTATTCAATAAGGTCAGTAACACCAAGAGTATCAGAGAACACCTCGGGAAACGACTGACACAGTTTCCGAATACTATCAGCCTGCTCCTCAGGTAGATGTCTAAGGTCTAACAACATCTCATCCTGGGTAGGCGAAATAGATGAACATGATACAGAATTACACTTTAACAAGGGAATTCTACAATTGGACGCAAATTTGAATATGCACGACCTACCCTGGAGATCGAGCACAAGACCAGTGTGAGAAATGAAGTCCGCTCCCAATATGATGGGGCAAGACAAACGCTTGGCCACAAACAATTTGATCTTCCATGTAAATTTAAAAACCCGAATTTTGACATGTATGGAACCTAGAATTTCTAATGGAGATGAATTAGCCGAAACATATTGAACAGGAGAAGAGACATAGTCAGGGAGTTTACAAACAGATTTCAATTTAGAATACCAATCAGCCGAAATAATGGAACAAACACTGCCTGAATCTAAGAGAGCTGTTATAGGCTCGTTATTTAACTCAATCTTAAGAAAAGGAACAGGTGCGGGGGTATCCGCCGCAATCCTAAGACACTCTTTAGGGCATTCAAAAGATGAATTTGAAGGCTGGTCGTTCTCTGCATTTACAACCTGTTTACTAGGGGCTAAGTCTCGGGAAGATGGATTAGTCGGCTCAGCCGACGCCACTAGTCACTTTTTATTATTGGAATAGCTGGAATTTGCACCAGAAGTTGAGCAGGAGGGGGTGCTATTTGAGTTTGGGCAATTCTTGGCGATATGTGAGAAGGCCCCACACTTAAAACAGCCTTGTGATGACCCTACTCCATTCCTTGTCCCACTTGACTTGATCAGAGGACACTTATTCCGCAGATGGTCAGGCGACCCACAAGCATAACATTTACGGGGATTGACTGGTCGGCGAGGTGGAGGCCGAGTGTTACTAAAGGAAGGCGGGGGTTCTTTCGCCACACGCAAGGAATCGGCATACCTAACTCCTTCCGCAGAGACGGCTAATGCTTCCAGTTCAGAGAAGGTTTGCGGGCACGCCGCGAAACACAAATATGACCTGTAGGGTGGTGAAATCCCTTCAACAATAGCTTGCACGATCTGATCCTCAGGGAAGTGGAGAGCAAACACCCTAGTATAAAACTTAATATCTTGGATGAAGTCTGCCAGGTTTTCATCCAAGCGCTGTACCCGATAATAGTATTTCTGAATAAGGGAGGACCTGGCCCTAGCCGGGATGAAGTTAGCTAGCAAATGGGCGTGGAAATCCTCAATAGAAGATTGCTCGGCAATGGCTCTAACTATTTTGTCAGATAGAACACCAATAGCATAAGGATAGATAATTTGCAAAATTTGACATGGGGAAAGAGAAAACACAAGGGCATGATCCTGAAATTCCACTAGAAATCTTAAAAATGAAATTACGTCACTGGTGGTGTTGACGGAAAACTTAGAGATACCTCTAAGCAACATTGCCAATGGATGAGGCAAGCTGCTGAACCCAGGTGACATAGTCGTTAAAGGTTTCAAGGGCAAGGAAGTTAATTCAGAGCGGATGTTACTCAATGACGCACGGCGTTCAGATTCGTTGTTCGATGGGGCAGAGATAGTTTGAGCAGCAACGGTTATCCTATTGACTTCTCCCTGAGGAGGCTCTTCCTCGTTACCTACATTCACCGTGGCGGGTTGATCAGTTTTGGGAGGAGCTTCGCCGGTTAGCAATTGAGTGACCTTATTAGACAATTCAGAAATAGTTTCAAGGAGCGTATTAGCTTGCTTCCTCTGAACGTCATTCACCTTTAGAGACAATAGATCATTAACTCTATTTGCAAAGTGATACAGCCTGCCTTGCACACGCTTAATTTGATTAGGAGATGGATCGTTTTCATCAAAAAAGCTGACTACCGATGCTAGCCCAGTAATATTCTCGACAATCGTGGAAAGAGAGTCGTCAATTTCTTTCTCTCCCAAATTGGGGATGGAAATGGGCAAATCAAGGGACTCTCTAAGCTTGTTAGTGTCTATTGCAACCGTGCCTCCAGATTGAACGTTTCTGATAGTTAACTCATATATCAACTCCTCTTTGCGCAAGTAGTTAAGGAGGAGAACATCGCGAGGGCCGGGCATGATGACAGAACAATTTTGAAAAACTCAAAAAATTCCAGCAACTGAGAAAATTGTTAGAATTCGAATCAAAGCAATGTTTAGCCGTCAAAAGGGGCTAAATTGAGACCCATTCAACCACGCTCTGCTACCACTTGTTACCGTGTTTTAGCGGTAGTTAAGCATGAAAGAAGGTGCTGGGTGGTGAATAGGTCTCAAGCTACTAAAGAGAAATTAAATTTTAAAATTTAACAAGGTTATATTTTCTTTTCAAAATTAGGTAACAACAAATAGAACAGGTACTTAGTAGCCGAAATACAACTTGAAATGTACAATTACAGGGATTAAAGAAGTTGGGCTTCGAGCCCTGAAAAAACAATTCTTGAGCAACTAGCTCAACTTTACGATATACCAATTTCAACAAAAGGGGCAGAAGACCCCAATCAAACCCTGGAGCCCTTGCTCCAAATTACACAGCAAAGCCTCCTCGAGGCATACAACTCTCAGTTTTAGAAAAGAGCCACTCGCTCTTAAAGTTAAGCCTCTCCCAGGCCACACCAAACTCAACTTTCAAGTTGTCCTCAAAGGACATATACACAGGGGTAAAATACCCAACCTACTGAGGTCTATTAGGAGAGAAAAGATTAATACATGACCTCTAAAATACAACTTGAGAGGAGGCGAACTTGCACTCCTAATACACTTTGCTTAAGACCTACTTGGCACTAGGCCGTTACTACAAGGGCTAATCCCATACTACGGAGGTGACTTAATGGCAATTTACATTACATTACGGGAGAATTGGTTGAGAAAAATAAGTTCACCTCAAGACGATGTGAGTGGGAACTCGAGAGGGTTAGCACTCTCTATCCCATAATTGGGCTTTACAAGAGAATAGAAGAAAAGAGTAGTTACATTTTAGGAAAAGGTTACATGATGGAAAACGCTTCGAACCCGCCGCGAGAGTTAAACTGCCGACCTAGCAAGAAAAGAAGATATTAATAGGCCATTACCTGGTAGTAGAACGCTGCCGAGGAAAGAGGCGCTTCCCGCCTCCTGCTATGTACTTAATACACAGAAAGATGGAACAGAAGTGGCCCGGAGACCCCAAAATCAGCAGTTTATATCCCCTCGCGGAAGATTCTAGGCGTTAGGGGAAATAAAACACCCTCCCACAAAATCTTTATTGGTTCGGGAAAAGAAACCCCTACATAGAGGAAAAAGAAACACATTATTGGTGGAAAATTAATTAAAGAAATTCGGGATTGGCTAGATCCAAACTAGGGGAAAAAGAGGGGTATACAGCCAACTTAAACAATAACAGAAAGAAATTTAACAAGAAACAAACTTTTGAAATAAAAATTTCTCCAACAAAATAGTTCTTTGATTTCGCGCTAGGTTGCACTATTGTAATTCTTCAGTAGTGTCCTCTAGAAGAGAAAGTTCACACTTCTTACTTCAAGCGAAACAAAAACACATCAAAAGTGACACAGTTCAAAAACTCAAAATTTTCCACGTGGTGACATCTTCTGAGAAAGTAGAGAATTAATAGAATAGATAAAGTTCAACCTTCCTCCAGAAGAGGAGTTTCAACTGGCGCAACTTTTAAATAAACAGAGTAGAGGTGTACCGCCCGGTACAATAATAATAATAATAATAATAATAATAATAATAATAATAATAATAATAATAATAATAATAATAATAATAATAATAATAATAATAATAATTTTACAGCTGCATGAACCGAACAGCGGAGCCCAGTCCCTCGGTACAAGATCAGGAAACATTAAGCTTGATATCAAGAAGTAAAATATTTCTTCTTCTTCTTCTTCCAATCACTTGGTGACAACACTAGTTGGTGGAAGCGGCGGCATTTACCCCCATGTGAGTGGTGTCCATCCTGTCGCGAACCTCATGTGGAGGGATGTATTCACTATTGCGAGTTTTTTCAGGCGGTTGGTAGTGAAAATGAAATGAAAATCCAAAGCCTGTATCCATTCATTCAACCGGTTCAGGAATGGAATGAATGAAGCCCCCATCTAGCGGCGAGGATTGGAAATGTGCCGGCTGCCGAAGCCTGTCGCACTCCTCTGAGACAACGATAAATGACTGACAGATGAAATAAAATGTTAATGAAGAGTGTTGCTAGAATGAAAGATGACAGGAAACACCGGAATACCCGAAGAAAAACCTATCCCACCTCCACTTTGTCCAGCACAAATATCACATGCAGTGACCGGGATTTGGACCACGGTATCCAGCGGTGAGAGGCCGACGTGCTGCCGCCTGAGCCACGGAGGCTTGGTTGGTAGTGTGAGGTGTTTTTTTGTACGTAAGAGGAGTGTACCGGAACAAACACAAACATTCATTTCCCGAGGCATAGGAGTTAACCAAACGTGCCTTAAAATCCTCGACCCGGCTAGGAATCGAACTGGGGACCCTCTGAACCGAAGACCTCGGCGCTGTCTTTTCAACCAAGGAGCCGGACAATATATACTTCCTTATTCATCACGTACATAAAACGTATCAGACAAACTTCGAAAAATATATAACTAACTAACTAACTAACTAACTAAATAAATAAATAAAATACATTTATCGCTTTGAATGTTTTCAGTTTGTAGTAATTCTATCAATTCTTTTCCTTAATTACATTTAATCTTTACCATTAATCTAATATTGACAGGAGAGAAATAAGATAATTACGATCATTTATCATTTGAATTATGTTAGAAACTTGTACAAAACGATCTATTTCTTTATTCGTTCCTTTCTTTATTCGTTTGATTTATGATTCTGAATTCATTCCACTGTATTTAACTTAGAATATCGCTTCCATTCCTATTGATTTTACTAGGATCTCTTTGGTTAACCAATTTACTAAATCAAATTCCAGCCATCTAGTTGATTAGGGAGAAAAGCACAATGTAGAAGCAGGGTTGTACATCTCGGGTTGAATGGATATGGAACAGTACTGGAATGAGTGCTGTCCTATACCTGCTGTGATTGCTAATTTTGGATGCCGCGAATTTGCTATGAAAAGCTGATACTTAAATGTCCCAATATTTCGTTTAATTTACATTTAATTGTGTCAAGATCAAGGGTCGCGCCAAGAGCCACCACTCTGACATTGTGAAAGTGGCTGGATATGATGTTTTGAATACCTGGGATCAGTCATTACCAATACAGGAGATTGTGAACTAGAAGTCCGCAGTCGTATTGTGATTGCAAGGAGCTCAATGGCGAAAGTAACCCGCATTTGGCATAAGACAGCCATTATCATTAACACCAAAATCAGCTTCATCTTTCACCTATGGCGCTGAACATGGTCTGTTAAGGAGGCCGACCGCCAGCACCTCGACGCCATGGAAACGTGGTGCTACAGACGGCTGTTTCGAAGACCCTGAACAGCGCGTCGCACTTACCAGTCGAGGACTCAATATATTTATATTAGCTTATATAAATTCAAGACAATTTTGTTAAATCTAATATATATATATTATAATTAGCTTTACGTCGCAGCGAAAGAAAGGGCTAGGAATGAGAAGGAAGCGGCCGTACCGTTAATTAAGATACAGCTCCAGCATTTGCCTGGTGTGAAAATGGGAAACCACGCAAAAACCATCTTCAGGGTCGCCGACTACTATCTCCCACATGCAAGCTCACAGCAGCGCGCCCCTTACTGCACAGACCATCTCGCTCGGTAAATCTAATATTAATATCAAAAATATATAATATTACAACTCTAATAATCAGGGTAAAAGTTACCATTTTTGAATGAAATAGAGCATGTTTCATACGTTAAATTATACAATTTAAATGTTCACCTTCCCCCGTCAAATAGTACGGTCATATAAGAGGTGAAAATTAGTGTTCCGCAATAAACTTTCCTACAGAAAAGTGTTTGTTCACCTAGAAAGTTTTGGAACCACTGATATGGCAAAGTTCCACATAGGATGCCAAAGCGATCTGTCACGTCACCACAGAGGCATACTCTTCAAGTAGGTTTATTCATCCAGGCTTGGGGTAAGAATATGCCTTGGCTTTGTATTGTATATAGCTGAGTTCGGAAGACTTTATGGGACTCCCACTTCATAAACAGCTGTGCTTCTGCTATACGACCAACCTGAAGAGGAACATAAACATTAGGAAGCACTTTACGTTGTCTGCGTGTAATTCACTGAATAAATAATTAATACACTTACATTATATACAGGAAGTACTAACTAAAGGGAAGGTCACTTTGATACAGGAGTCGTAGAATTGCTCGTAAATTTGTCGCTAGAAAATTGTGGTTGAGAACCATGTATGAAGTTATCGCGTTTCCACTCGTTGTAACACTCGTCATTAGAGCCCGGGTTATATGTAATTACATATTCTGTTCCCCAAACATGTAGCTACAAGAAAAGCTAAAATGTCGGCGAATCACACTAAAAGAACCATTATTTCAGGAGTTTAAAGTGACACATTTTTACATATTTCGATGTATAATATACATTTTGATAAATATTACATATTTTAAATATTTTTAAGGATATAGCGCATTTAAAAGAATTTTAATTTTACATCGATTTAAGCTTTTTAATTAAAAACTTGAAAATAGTTCAAAAAGCCTGTACGTCTCTAACATCTAAAAATAATTTAGTACTTTAAAGTGAGGTATTCTGTCGAAGAATCGCATCACTTAGCTGTGTTGTCGTTGCAAGTCTTGGGTGTCTCGATCTGTGTGTATCAATCTTCCCTTGCACAAACTTTGTCACATTGTTCTTCTCTCACATTTAGTGATACCTTCGCCAGTACTCGGTTTAATGTAATATGTCAAAAGCGTCTTTTATTGCCCATGTTTCACTTCTATAAAGGGCTGCACTTCATACAAAAGTCTTCAGAAACGTTTTTCTAATAAGCATATTTGTGATCGTCGCCACAAGACCTATATGTGTCGGTGCGACGTAAAGCAAAAAAGCATATTTGTGTTTGACGAGATCAAATTTCTTCTCTCTTGATAAGGACTTTCCTTGCCTGAGCAAATCTACAATTGAATATTTCTTTGCCGGGCAATTTGAAATACGTGCCAGACTTCATGTGAAGTTGAAAGGTCTTTTTATATATAAGCACATTCTAACAGACAGAAGGCATTCGATGACCGCAGAAAATTTGAAAAAAAAATATTCAGTTATTAATTGTGCCTCTAAATGAAAATTAGAGGTTGAATAATAATTGTACTTTTAACTTCCTTTTCTGTGTACAAGAATACATTAACTAACGCTTAGATATTACATGTTTTTTATTTATTACTTATTTAACTACATATCTTGTCAATTTTTTTGCTAGTGGCTTTACGTCGCACCGACACAGATAGGTTTTATGGCCACGATGGGATAGGAAAGGCCTAGGAGTTGGAAGGAAGCGGCCGTGGTCTTAATTAAGGTACAGCCCCTGGTGTGAAAATGGGAAACCACGGAAAACCATCTTCAGGGCTGCCGACAGTGGGTTCAAGCCCACTATCTCCCGGATGCAAGCTTACAGCCGCGCGCCCCTAACCGCACGACCAACTCGCCTGGTCTTGTCAATTTTAGCTACATATTTACGTACATATTTCTCATTTTTATATTACACATAATACGGGCTCTACTCATCATAGACTGGCCATTTCTAATGCCCGTTGCTCACGGTAAAATGTTTCGTAACATTTGTTGTACAACACAAGACTTAGTGTTTACAATGCACTATGTCTTCTGGTATGGCCTAGAGCAATTTTGTTACTTTCATTGATCTGTCTGTTTAAGTCTTATTCCTGGCTTCGGCAATATAAAAGTGACTAAGGTATGAGCGATGCTAGTAATGTCATTCCTTATGCAGCCAGTCCCTGCTATGAATGGTGTAAAAATGTTGCTCATAGGGTTGGTTGGTTCATGGATTTCAACAAGTTGCGTTGATCACCGCCGTGGAAGTATCAGGATGTTCATCTGTGAACAAAGTTCTGTGCTGCCAAGAAATTAGTTCGAAGCCCGTTTATATTCGCCTTCGCATCAGCCTGGCTTCTGTTTGGCCGAACGTTTAACACAAATTCGGCGATTGAGTTTTCTGCCTCCCTTCTTGCATTTCTGTCGTGATACAACGGCGATTTAACCTCAAACACTAACAGCTTCCTTAGTCCACCCGCATCCTGCCATTTTAAAAGTGTTTGTTTATGTTTACAAACGAACTCCGCAATCTTTCCACGCCGTAGCGCCAGTAGCATCGTCCTGCCAGCTTTGCTAATTGGTTCGTTTCGCAAAATTAATTTTACAGAACAGAACGTGTCCTATTTTATAAAAAGTTTTATCGAAGGTTTATAAAACTTGAATTCGATCGCGAGCAACAGAAATTGTATAAAATTGGAATATGATGGAATATTTTACCGTGAGCAAGGGCATAAGGCTATATAGATTCCCTTAACACAACCGAACAGGTGATGATTGGTTTGTCACACTGAAAGCAGTAGTGAAAAAGTCTGGTTTCCCTATTTGTTTTCAATTTATGCCTTTGATGTTAAGACCTAGTGTGTTCACAGTGCACCATGTCTTCTGGTATGGTATAGAGCAGTTTTGTTACTTTCATTGATCTGTCTAAGTATTATTCTTGGCTTTGACAATATGAAAGTGACTGAGGTATGAGCGATGCTAGTAATGCCATTTCTTATGCAGAGTGTCCCTGCTATGAATGGCGTGAAAATGATGCTCATAGGGTCGGTTGGTGCATGAATTTCAGTGGGCTTGGCAGACTGATATGTAATAGCAACTTCTGGCTCAGTGAGGAAAGCAACGGGAAACTACTTCACTCCTCATTTGCCCAGTACGCCTCTTCAGTGATGCCTAGGAATCTATGACCGCTAATGGTGGAGCTGTTGAGGATTCAACCAGCCTTCGGGCTGAGGACTGAACATACATACATACATACATACATACATACATACATACATACACAGAAAAGGTGAATGGAGGAGGAAAGGTTACCGAGGAGAATAAATGACTCAGTCATGGAGAGTAAGAGAAGTAGAGGGAGCCGAAGACAAGGATGGTTGAACTCTGTTTCTAATTACGTAATGATAAGAGATATGAAACTAAATGAGGCCATACAGCAACTTACAAATAGAGGTTTGTGGGTGCATTTAGTACATTCCCAAAGGGTTGCAGACTGAATACTAAAGACGGAACAGTCTATAATGAAGATGTATGCATTCAAAATTTAAGAAAATTGTAATGATTTTATATGTGTTAATGTCTGTGACATTCCGTTGTAACAATTAGAGGTGTTAATGTCTGTGACATTCCGTTGTAACAATTAGAGGTAATGAAAAAGGGCTTTTTGAGAGCACTTGCATCCCTGTTGATGAAGTAATTGAGTGAGAGAGAGAGAGGGAGAGAGAGAGAGAGAGGTGATATTATGCCTGAATTTTGCCTTACTTAATGTTGAAAAGAAGAGTTTGATAATCTTGGAGCAAATAGTTTATTTCATAGCAACTTTCTGGGTCAGATCACACCGATTCGAATGAAACTCTGCAGGATGATCAACTAAAATAATATAAAGTTTCTCTCTCTACCGTGAAATAATATTGGTACATTTAAAAACAGTAATTTGTTGCTGTTGTTTTCAATAGAACGTGGTGTGTCGAAAACATCGAGAGCAATTAAACTTTGTAAAAATTTAGCCACTGTTACACAAACTGTTCATAGGATGGCAAAATGAGCGGTTCTGAACAGCAATTCGCTATTTTCCTCTTGTGTGCTAACAACATATAGAGCAATAACATTATATTAAGAGCATGTAAGGTGTATTTGGGAGATAATTACAAGTATTTTTTCTGCTAGTAATTAATATAGACCTGAATATATATGAATTCAAAAAATGTCCTGTTTCAAAAAAATGAGAGGTTGAAGTTACGATGTCTTTGGCTTAAATAGTATTTAATGATGAACGGCTTAGGGCTTTGCTGACCTACATTACAATACTGTATTTTCTAGGGTGAGACGTTCGCTTATTTTACGTAGAACGTTTCCATACAACTTAAGCATACTACCTGAAGCTGCAGAGCAGTGATGTATTTAGATTTTCTTCTTTCACATTCATACTGTCTGAAAGATGGTACGGCGGGTGGTAAACCCCGAGGTTCACACGAAGCTATACCTACCTTACAAACATTGCACTCTACTTCAAGCCCTTCCCTCGAACAAACCATATTTTACGAACGTCAGACATTCATCCCTACCTTCCGTACTTGTCTCCCAAACATACTATATAAATGGCCGATATTTCATATTAAGTAATATTTTAGTTCCCATTATATACGATACAGAAGAATTGACACCCTAATGCTTTGATGTATTTATTACATATAAAGATTGAAGAATAACATACAATCTGTGTAGGCATGAGAAGGCATTGTTCGATGTCGCAATAGCCAAAAAGCAGCATGTGAGTTTACAAGCAAAACATATTAAGTTAAAAATCTTACTTCTGAAAAAAATTAAAAAAATAAGTATGCAATTTTTCAGTCTTTCATTGTTAATATCTACTCTCAGAATAAGAATGAATTTCTTTAGAAATATGCAATAGATTTGTTAGAGCATCTAGAATAGCGCTGTAGGGCAGTGAAATGTAAAAAAAAAAAAAAAAAAAACCCTCAAAACTGACAATGTATTTTTCTTGTAAACTCATGATTATGTAACGGGGCTACCTGGCCGAGGCAGTAAAGGCGTGCTCGGTTCACCCGGAAGGACCTGGGTTCGATTCACCGCCAGGAAGCCGAAACATTTATGATACGAAAATTCCACTTCCCGAGGTGCACATGACCCTGAATTTTACTCAGTCTACGCCAAAAATGAGTACCACATTAATTCCTGGGGGCAAAGGCGGCCAAGCGTAGAGCTAACCACTCTACCCCACCAAGTGCCGAGGTTACGGATTGCGGAAGCCTTTACCTTCCACCCCTCCAATGGTTTTCATGGCCCGTGCGGAGATGAATTTGTTTCTTTAAAAAAAATGCTAATTCACTGAAATTTCACTGAAATCTATTTGGTCAACCGAAATAGCTTGTTAGGTATTGACCTACAAAATAGGCCTTACGTCTTACAGGTTTCATGACCATGTGCCCGTAAGACATAATTAATTCGATAATTATCGAAGGAACGTTAGAAATTAATTTGACGTAACAATACAAGTTCTTTTCATCCCAAATTTGAACAGAGTAGAATTATTTATATTCTTAATGAAGGTAAACCTCCAACAGAAGCCTCTAATCTGACATAGTACTTTTTCCTTCCTCACACGACGCCTCTTCTGTAACACAGCATTTAAAGGAGGAAGAAAAATTACCGTGCTTGTAATACCCTTTTATGGTGCACGTTGAAGTGAAAGCAAACAGAACCGATTGCGCTGGTTCGCATGCAAATCATAGCCGTATTAACCCTCTGGCCTCACTCATTGTGATGATAATGTCTTACTTGAGGGGAAGCAGATCACACGGTTTTTACTTCTCTGTGCTCCACTCTGCTGTGGTGGGGAGGGGACGACACGAGGGCTTTGTATTTCGTCCTTTACGCTCACCGCACGGCTTTTGTTTTGTGGCTTAGTGCTTGCTGTCCCCTGGCGGCAGGCGGTGGTAATACACCTCCCGCTCAACTCGCTATCCTGCCCCACCTCTCTTACTCGAAAGTCCGGGCAGGACCGGGCTGGAGGAAGAGTGTGAGGTTGACGGTATGGGAAGGGGGTGGGGTAAGAAGAGAGAGAATAGCAGGATTATTGAAAAAGTTTCCTTCTGCCCGGAAACGAGCCGCTCTCAAGGTTTTCACAGGTATATCGATGGCACTATAAAGAGCGGCAGACAATCTTGAGTTTCTAGTACACGTTCCGATTTTATGGGCTTAGTCCTGAACCTTGAGGCACGCCAACAGAAGGTCACGTGGTCGACTGAATTGGCACAGCGAGACTCTATGTCAGCTGTAAGAAGCGAGGTATTCTCGCGGTAAGGTTGTGGGCAATGGTTCTCAAGACAGCTGACTGTGCAGTTTGGAGCACTTTAGAACAGTATTTTTAGCAAGAATTCCTCAAATTCTGAAGACGAAATAAAGAAGCAATCGAATATGTATTGTCTCGAATTTACAATTAGCGACTCGCACACATAAAACGTCTGAATTAGAACAGCCGACTGTGAGGTTCAAACACATCCCCCTGTGGGTGGGGAGCGGTAGAATAACACCCACGGTATCCCATACCTGTCGTAAGAGAAACTAAAAGGGGCCCCAGGTGCTCTTAACTTGCGAGCGTGGGTTGGCAACCACTGAGCCCTTAGCTGAGTCATGACATTGCTTCCACTTAGTTGTGTCTGGCTCCTCACTTTCATCTATCCTATCCGACCACCCTTGGCCAATCCTTTTCCGACCCCGATGGTATTAGGTTTTCGAGGCCTACGGAGTTTTTAATTTTCACGCCCTTCGTGGCCCATGCCACTTTTTGGCCTGGTACCTTCATTTTTGGCAGTTCGGGCCTCTTCCATTTTGTCTCTCTGATTAGTGTTAATGGAGGATGGTTGCCTAGTTGTACTTCCTCTTACAACAATAATCACTACCACCATCACCACCACCGGTTCGAACCCACTGGTCTCCCGAATGCAGAGCTTGGGTCCATAGCTGTAGTGCGTAAATACGCGTGGGCATTCCGCTCGGTGTAAACATAAACAATTATTCTTAATTCCAGAAGTCATTACCGAATTTGAAACACGTGACTTAAATGGCTGATACAGTAATAGCAAAGTACAATGCTGTCTAGAGAATGTGTCTGTAAGAGGTGTGGAGAATTTAGTTCTACAGTAATTTAGGTGAGTTGTCAAAATCCGTCTTTTCCACTCGTACAATGAATAATCAAGGAACAAATATGCAGCTGCCTGGTCGGGTTCTTCACATTAACACAGGTAATCATCTGGTGAAGATATATGGAATCTCATGAAGTAACTCAAAAATGTTCATGCTCAATGACAGTGTTAGGATGTACGCTGGCACGAAGAATTATTACCTCTGGTTTTCAGACATTGTTGTAAAATATATACTTCTAGTAATATGTCCAGTCCTACTGTTCATCCGTAAGATATTCCACATACTTAGCATTTCCTTCTGAAGTCGTTTTAATTGTTGGGATAGGAATGGCATTAAAACAGCATTCTTCACGTGAGCGCGCTGCATAGGTCTATTTGGCAAGCTGACCCGCACGTTATTTCTCTCTATATGCCCACATGACCTTTTAATCCATGCTATACTTAGCCTATATGTAGGGCACTGTGCGAAATTGTTCGCCTGATGTTACAGGCAACTGGCCGAGAAATATATTTATCTTGAACTGATTTAATAGCAGCCTGAGAATCGCTAAAGATACTAACGCGCAGAATTTCCATCCTCGATAAACTATCTGACCGCATGTTCCAAAAAAGAAGTTCTACTTGAAAAACTGTTGTTGTGGAAGTCAACCGATAGCCTTTACAAAACACTTCGGAGATATTTGAATAAACCTCGAATGAGCATCCGGCTAGAGCACTTTCACGATCATATTCACCGATTCGGGAGCCATGTATATATGCGAAATACTGACGTATTTTGCAGTAAATGTCTTCTATTACGCATTCGTGATATACACCTGGATGGCTAAGATCTAAAAACTTCCATTTCTTTCCCACATGATATGATGTACCTAGGGACCAGTAATTGTTTTAATAGCATTTCTCAACACAGCCTTTAGTTGTCGGAAACAAGGGTGATGACAAGTGGAGCATCTGTGGAAATAGTTTTGTATTCAAGGATTTTTTCTTTGAAAATCTCGACGGTTCACGAGGAAGACTTCTCCTGAAGACGCGAAGTAAAGTTCTCTGCGAAACGTACAGAGTTTCACCTTATTTTCTCGACACGGCAGAACCCCAAAAGATATATAAGGTATATATTATCGTCAGTACAGAAGATCTGAGTCTCCACGTGGGCCTACTTGCAACTGGCAATCCTGTGAGTTACATGCTGGCCTTCACTGGAAGGTGGTCAATGTGAGCTCTCAAAGTCAGCTTTGTCGACAATGACTCCCAAATATGACAGTGTTTTAACCAATGCAATTTTCTTTCCATTTACAGAGATAAAGGGTCGCTCAGTTTTTTCTTTCTCGCTACTATCATTGCAGTTTTTTTAGTTGGACTGAAGGCATGTTTGTACTCATATCCTCATGCAAACAATGTACTAACTGCACTCCTACCACATTCATTAAATTATCCACCGATTTCGTTCTAACCAACAGCATATGTGACAATAAAGCAAGGGGTAGGCAATAGCTGTATAATACAAGGAGTATAATTAAGGATTTCGCACTTCCGGCCTCAGCCGGAGGAATTCCCAAGCCAGCGCCATATGGCTTGTGTCAAGCTTGGCGTGATAAGAAGTGTTGTTCGCTAGTCCAATTGGACTTAGGGCCCTTTCACACGATCCACTGCTTGGCACGCCACTCCACTCCACTCCACCAGAGGTGTGGTAAAAGGCCGGTAGCGTTCACACGAGACACTTCGTGTGGCGCAACCTCCGTCCACTCTCGTCAACAGCAGGCTGCTGTCGACCGGCCTGAAGTGTCTTCCACTCTGGGCGACCGGAAGCTCACTCGTCACTGAATCAAATTAGCTCGTTCAGACAGTCAACATATGAGCTACAAGTTCGAAGATTTCGCTTCAAAATGTCGGTTCCATTCATAGATACTGAAAAGTTAATAATAGAAATACAAAATCGGCCTTGTCAGTGGGATTAACGAACGACAGACTATTCAAATAAAATAAAAGGCTTCAAATGTGGAATGAAGTTTTCCATGCAGTGATTCCACTTTCTGCCGAACTGGACAACTCCAAAGAGAGAGTTGATATCTACAGTAATAGGCTATATGTGTTATATGTTAACAATTTTCGATATTACAATAACATGGGTCATTGAAAAATAATTAATCAAGGCTTTTTAGCAGTCTTCATTTCAAAAGAACTGCTTCCAATTAAATTACATAATAACATTTTCTTATTCGGACCGAACACGATAGCCGCAGTCGCTTATGTGCCGCCATTATCCAGTATTCGGGAGATAGTGGGTTCGAACCCAACTGTCGGCAGCCCTGAAGATAGTTTTCCGTGGTTTCCCATTTCCAAACCAGGCAAATGCTGGGGCTGTACCTTAAATAAGGCCACGGCCACTTCTTTCCCACTCCTAGCACTTTCCTGTCCCATCGTCGCCATAAGACCTATCTGTGTCGGTGCGACGTACAGCAACTTGTTAAAAAAAAATCTTATTCGTGAGAACTACCAGTCTTATTTACAGAAGGTAGGTGTAGGTAGCAAGGCCATACTGGTAGCTCACTAAATCAGTCGTTCAAACGGTCAACATTGTGTGCGTCACAAGCATCTTGGAATGTTGTTTCAAGCCTAGGGTCAACTATCTCCTTTATTGGAATTATCTTCCTTATTTTCATTATTTGAGAAAGTATAATCTCAAATCGAACTGTATTATTTCCTATAAACATGGTAAGTTTTTGTTTCTAAATATCGGCGGAATACATTTTCTCATGTTGGTGTCCTGACGCTGTAAACTTGCTTCAAGGATTGACAACAATTCAAACAAATTCCCACTCATACGAAAGTAATTAAGGAACATTTTTAGATCATTGGTACGCTCATCTAGAAGAACGATGAGTTCCTCGTTCTAGGCGATATGAATTCAATGGATGGACCCAATGAACCTTAGTACTGTTCTTTCACCTCAACCTTATTTTCGGAAGAATAAAAATCCCAAGGATAATGTGCGCGTCAATGGACCAGATTCAAACCGAGACGCAAATATGAGGTGGGGACGAGAAGTTGCCGGTAAGTTGACGGAAGTTGACGGCCTTTTAAGGTTATTATCGGGATGGATAAGTACACTACAGGTCAGATAACATTTTTGTTCTAGTGTAATTTCATATGAAGAAGAAACCAGTTGAAAGGTGCCTCAGGAAATTCCGTAGACGATTTCCCGGTTCGAGAGTACCATGAAAACGTTACGTGCAACAATTCGTTCACAAGTGGCGTAACTGAAAAGGAAAAAAAAAGACAGGAAAAGAAAACAGCTCTCACACAGGAGGGGTTCGAATGTATACAGGCAAGAGTGCAAGTCCGTCCACGTATGTCACTTTGAGGTGTAGCTCAGGAAATGGTATTTTATATTCGACAGCACGTAATGCAACAAAACTATTACATTTACGATCTTAAAGGTTTCACTTAGTCCATAACATACATCCTACACAACTCATTACAAGATTACGATTTTGCAATTGGCTAACGAACAGTGTTCACGACGGTATCTTGGATGCGAACTTTATTTTTATTCACTTATTTATCTATATGTATGTATACTGGTGGGTTAAGTTTCGTTTAGTTTCTACACGCGTATTCATGCCACTTCTTTGAGAAGATTACGTCCGCTCGCCATTGCGGGCACTACACTCGCAGTCTCCACTTCCCTGTGCTCCTGTTCCTCTGTACTCCACTACGAAGTCTTAAATTATACACCCTGTATATTCCAAAATCCTAAGACTACATTACGAACCTTGCGGGTATCCTTTCGTTATATTTCGGGTTACTATATGGATCTAGACGAACATAACTGCGCACGTCTATGAAAGAAACAATTCTGAATTAATTGAAACAGATTTTTAGGACATTTCGAAATTCAGAGTTGAAATAGAACTTCTGACAACGCTGTTTACAAAGGCACCAGATACATCAAGGGAAACGAGAAGACTAACCATTCGCTTTTTGTAGTGTCCTTGATCCCTCCCATCTTTCATTTGGAGTAAACACAAATCGATTGATGCTCATCCAATTATTGCTGTGCAAGTAATACATAACCCTATCAGTCAAAATTTTCTCTAAAATTTCCCCCTTGATAGGTATGAGACTGATGGGCCAAAATGCCTTGATGGTATTTTCCAGAGTAGAATTTAATTTAGGTATGACTAACAGTAGCAATCTTCCAACATTCGGGGAACACCCGTAATGCATCAGGAATAACGTTGGTAAAACATGATTTATATTAGTTTAAATGAAATCAAAACCACGGGCTTTCCGATGGTTTTTTTAATTACATGATCAACTTCCTTCCCATTGAATGGGATATTATCAGTTGTGGACGGAGGCAATAATAATTGTTGATGAACATAATACTTAACTAATATCATGCGGTAGGTATTCTGGGAAGAAAGCTTCACAAAGTGACGTTACTGCTTCCAAAGGGTGTTCGTGAAACCGTTTTCGACCTCAAGAGTTGTTACAGTTTTATTTAGATATTACGGTTTACTACACATCTTATAAAGAATGTTCCAGGGATGTTTGAAGTTGAGCAAAACTATTTCCAAAAGTTAATTTCTGCTTGTCGTACTGCCGGTCTTCATTTTCCTTTTAACTTCTTGATACACCTGTGGACTGTCTTCCTTTCTGCGCCTCTTAAAATGCCTGACATAAGCATGGGCATGCTTCCTCATTATAGCTAGGTCTTCAGTCAATTTGGGCTAGACATAAATGAAGTATCGTATTCTTCATACACAGCAGTGTTTTTCTTGTATTCTTGAACTTACCTTATCTAATAATCACCATGAAACCGCCACGCATGTGTATACAGAGAGTTGCCATAAACGGGAGGTAGAACACCGTATCTCCACTGACCACTTAGTAGCTAAGCTTATTATCGGCTATGTTATGGAGAAGAGCTGGTGCTGATCCGTCCACTACATGCGAGGCGATGATTCGTACGGTGTCGATTAATTCATTTACTTTGTGGTGCGTGACGAGCCATTCGTGCCGACAGCTCAGTCCTGATCGCTTGTCGGCCGATAATTATTGGCTACCACCATCTCTTAGATAAACTCTCCATTCGAACGGGTTCAATAAACTGAAAGCTTTTCATTTGTTCTGTAATCATGTCGTCTATTTGTCATGAAAAAAATGTAATTTATCCAGGCTTTTTTAAAGAAGATTATTAAGATAACAGTTGTTTCCATAGGCAGTGTTCAAGAAAATGAGTATATGCAGGACAGGATCCTAGTTTTCATTTATTTATTTAATTTATTTATTTATCTATGGCTTTATAAAATGAGAAAATGTAGGTCTCATGTCCCTCTGTTATACTTAGCCACAAACAGTTTGAGATTTTTACAGTATTTATTTTAAATAACATGGTGATAAACTACAAGTTATAAAGACGTGTCGGGCTGATGATTTAGCTGTTAGGCCCCTCTAAACTACAGACAATATAGAGACGTGTAAGTTGCACAGAAAATAATAATAATAATAATAATAATAATAATAATAATAATAATAATAATAATAATAATAATACATTCTTGGCTTTCGCAGATGACCTAGCTATCATCACTAAGAACAAGGAGGAAACTAGGTATGCTATCAAGACATTAACACAGAAGAGCATCACCAGACATGCCTTCAGATATCATTCGAGGAAAACAAGTATATACAGAATTTTCAGCAAAAGTGCAAGAAAGATAACATGGAAAGGACATACGGGACAATTTCAGAGGTATCTTTTTAAGTACCTTGGAGAAATAATTCTTCCTTCGGATTTAGACAGTTTGGCCAATACGAAGGACCTCAAAACTTCAGAGGGCATTTAGACTAACATGGGATCACTACAATAAGAGAATAATGTCACATAATGCTAAACTGAAACATTACAAAACAGTTATCCTACCGGAAGCTCTAATATGCATCAGAAACCTTAACGTTAGGTCATTCTGAATTTGCAGACACTGAAAAACAAGAATGTAAAATTCTTAGCAAAAATTTCGGCCCCATATAGGAAAATGGAATTTGGATCAAAAGGCGAACTTCAGACCTCTATAGTTACACAGTTTCATGAATACTGTACGGAAGAGACGTTTGAAAAATTTTGGACACATTTTTAGGACGGATAATAATAGACTCACAAAAATGTTATTCAATGTAATAAAATCCCAAAACAGGAGAATAAATTGGCTGGAGGAAACAGGAGGAGATCTGAATGAATTGAACGTCGGGGAAGACATTATGAGATATCATGAAGTCCTCAGGATCTCAGTAAATAAACACACATTTGTCGTCAAAACTAGCAGCAGGACTGGTACAAAGTGGTCAGAAGAACGGAAAAGGCAAAACAGTGAGTTCATGAAGAGATTTGGAAGAATAGGAAGGCGAAAGTCATCAAACCTATGAACAAGTTACAATGCGCTCTATGAATGGGCGTAACGAAATAATAATAATAATAATAATAATAATAATAATAATAATAATAATAATAATAATAATAATAATAATTAATATATTATTATTATTATTATTAATATTATTATTATTTTACTTTTCTGTTCTTGAATTTCAGATCAGTGAATTCAGGAGGAAATTCTGGCTTATTTCGTTTTATGATTCCCACCACAGTCAAGCTTTTTCAAAAAATCGTAATCCTTGAACCAAACGGATGCTCTTGAACCAATTGTCTACCGAAGTTTGAATGTTTGTAAATATAATATCTAATGCTTTAAGGGTCAAAGTGCACTGTCATTTTTCGACAGTATGAAAATTCAAGTCTGGATCACTTGGCTGAATAATCAGCGTCGTGACTTTCAGTTTAGATAGTCCTGGGTTCGACTCCTGGCTGGGCTGGGGATTTAAAGTGCGTTTGGCGAATTTCTTTGGCTCGGCGCCTCGATGTTTGTGTTAGTCTCCTTGAGCATCTCTTTATCTAAACACAACACAACACCACACTACTACCAACCACCATAGTGCTTCACCCTCTTCACATACAGCTGGCAACAGGAAGAGCTTCCAGCCGTAAAACTAGGCTTAATCCATATTAGTTCCGACCTCATATAACTAGAAAAACGACCAAGAAAGAAGAAGATTCCAGAGAATTTCGGAAGTGTGAAACAGCAATAGGTTACCCTATTCTCGGCCAGACTCGTGAGCGGCTAGTGACTCTTTGAAGGTAATCCAACATAAACTCTTTACTAGATAGCAACCAACTGATGAGCCCAAATGGCACGTCTGGGCGAAACTCTGCAACCGCACACGGCCCGTATCAGCTCGCGCCCTGTTCAACCAGCTTCAGTAGAGGTAGTGAACGTGAACGTGAAGTGTATGGGGTGTAAGCTACAGGCCCTGGACAGTGATAAGGAAATGATGGCGTGTAGCAAGTGTTTCACAAATGGGAATGTGACTAGCGACAAAGCAAGATTTGACGAACTACAACGGGAATTAAATAAAGCAAATCTCATGATTGCACAGCTACAAAAGAAGTTACAGGAAATGTGTATGAGGAATGTAGGCACTCATTCATCTGTGGAGAATATGAAACCTGTAAATTGTGTGATGATAGATTCTATCGTGCGGCATATAGGACAGGAAAACAGGTCAGTGAAAGTGATGTGCATGCCGGGAATACGAGCGGAGCAGTTGAACAGGAAAATAGAAGACAAATGCGGCGGGAATGAGGAAGTAGTAATCCACGTAGGAACTAATGGCTTAAAAAGGCAACGGACTGAATATATAATAGGAGACATTTATGATCTAGTGGACTCGACTAAGAAAAAAGTTCCCGAAGGCAAATGTTGTAATTAGTGGTATACTAAGGAGACCAGATGTATCATAGAAGATCGACCGATTGAACGAAGAGTTTCAGTGGGTTCCGGATCACTATTTGCAGACGTCAACAGTTGGATCGACGGCAGGGACTTCAGCAGGGATGGACTTCATCTGAACCAGCGGGGACTGGCGAAACTAGGTGAACTCTTTTCGAGGGTTACAGAGTCCTTTTCCACCCAAACGGATGACTGCGCAGAACGGGCAGCCGAATGACAATCCACGACGGGAGCAGATTCGATGCAGCTACAACGACATCGGGACCACCAACAGGACATTGTGAAAGGCAGTGATACCGTATCGGGTTAAGTTTCTTAGATTGTTGCAGGTAAACTGCGGAAATATTGATAATACAATCGCAAACTTCGGAAACTTAGTTGATGCGAATAACCCTGACATAATTGTGGGAACGTAAAGTTGGTTATCGGATAATATATAGGCCTATAATTCAGAAATATTCAGGTCAAAATTTCTAACGTTTAGACGGGATAGAGGGTCTTTTTTTTTTTTGCTAGTTGCTTTACGTCGCACCGACACAGATAGGTCTTATGGCGACGACGGGACAGGGAATGGCTAGGAGTGGGAAGGAAGCGGCCATGGCCTTAATTAAGGTACAGCCCCAGCATTTGCCTGGTGTGAAAATGGGAAACAACGGAAAACCATTTTCAGGGCTGCCGATAGTGGGGTTCGAACCTACTATCTCCCGAATACTGGATACTGGCCGCACTTAAGCGACTGCAACTATCGAGCGATAGAGGGTCTAAAGGAGGGGGAATTTTCATTTGTGTTAGGTCAGAGCTAAGCAATACGTTAATATGTATTCTCGATGACTTCGAAATAATTGGGGGGGGGGGGAGTTAAACAATGCATCCAATAAACAAAATATAGTCATTATTGGAGCTTATTGCCCGCCAAAATCAGGTTTAAACACGATCACTCGTCTTTCAGAATTGACATGTGCGAATATAAGCTACGGGAAAAGAACTAGAATTGCAGCGGATCTATATCTACCGTCAGTAAACTGGGCCTATCACAGGAAGCAGTTAACTTATTGGTGTGGAATAATAGCTTTTACCAAGTCGTTACAAAGAACACACGTAAACGAGCACTCTTAGATGTTTTGCTAGTTAGACCGGATGGCATAGTTATATCATGTGACGTAATTCAGGGGATTAGTGACCACAGTGCAGTGGGACTCGATCTCTCTTGGGAAACTTGTAATACGAGGCATGTGGGAATTTCTAAGACTATTTGGTGCTATGCGAGGGGAGACTCCGTAGGTTTTCAAAACTATCTGAGGTTGTGCTATACTAAAGGAGGGCAAGGGGATGGACGACATTTGGGAGAACTTCAAAACCATTTTAAGTACTGGACTGAATAAATTCGTTCCCAGAAGGATAATTAGGGAACATTCAGATCCGCCGTAGTACACCGCGACTATAAGGAAGCTTAGACGTAAGACTAGGAGAGCGTTCAAATAGAAGAAATAACGATGCGTGCAAAGCGGAGTATAGACGTTTGGTGGAGATTTTGCTAACAGAAAAGAAAATGGCTGCAGAGAAAAATCTCGACAATATCCTAAATGAAAATCGGAATTCCTGGAGCCCTTTCTTAAAAATATATACGAAGATTGAAGGGAGAGAACAAGTCAGTTCCTTCTCTTTGTATATGAGACGATTTATTGGAAACAACAGATATAGATAAAGCAGAAGCATTGAATAAGCACTACGGAAAGATTTTTACTCGTAATTCGGCGGCACAGTTATTCAGGGACAGTTTCCCGAAAACTAATAATGATTTCCAAATTAAGGCTTCATTATTGCATACAAGTCTTTCTAAACTCAGAAGATGCAGTCGCGGCCAGTATCCAGTATTCGGGAGATAGTGGGTTCGAACCCCACTATCGGCAGCCCTGAAGATGGTTTTCCGTGGTTTCCCATTTTCACACCAGGCAAATGCTGGGGCTGTACCTTAATTAAGGCCAAGGCCGCTTCCTTTCCACTCCTAGCCCTTTCCTGATTCATCGTCGCCGTAAGACCTATCTGTGTCGGTGCGACGTAAAACCAATAGCAAACAAACACTCAGAAGTAAATGTTGTGGGCCAGATTCTATTTCCGAAGAGGCACTTAAACTCGGGGGTGAAGCGATCCTACCATATTCAATAAGAATCTTTAATAATATATCACTGAACTATACGAAGGTTCCAGAAGATTGGAAATCGGCCGTTGTAGTTCCTACTCACAAAGGGGGTAACAAGAGCGGCTTGAAAACCACAGACCGATGAGTTTGATGTCAATCGTATGCAAACGAATGGATCAATTAATAGTAGATTAGTTGAAGTTCAGATGGGACTCTTCTGGAATTATATATAAGGGGCAGCATGGTTTTAGGGAAAGCTTCTCCTGCAAAAGTCAGCTCTGTTCCGTATGCCAATATATATCAGATAAGCTCGACAGTGGGTCTTTGCTAAGCCATTCGATCTTGTGCCACATGACATCCTCCTTAAGAAGTTAGCGCAGGGCCTCTCAAACGCCCAAACTCTCACGCGTGCAGAGCGAGGTGCATAGGCTCTGTGCACTGTGCATCGGTACGCTTCGCCTCAACTCGGCTTGACTCGGATGGTGTAGTGTGCTGAGAGCGACGAAGCGTTTGGTGGTAGACGACGTGTTTATCAGTGAAATAGACAAGCGCACGACAACAACATAATAATGGAGCAACCTGTTTCGAAGAAAGCAAAGACTTCCGAAAGTCCATTTCAATCGAACTGGGAACTTTCGTATTTTTTTTTTGTTTGTTTGTCGTGACGATAACGCCAAATGCTTAATCTGTGGGACGATAATTACGTGCGTAAGAAAATCATCTATTGAAAGACACTACAACAGACTACATTCGGAAAATTATTGTGAAATCATAGGAGACGTCAGAGAGAAAGAATTAAGGAAGTTGAAACAGCTTGAAGAAGAGCATTCTATATCCACAAATGAGTTTTGTTCCAGTACTGTAGCATTTTCATTTTGGTTACGGGTTCTGCATTTTTTTAAAATTATATTTACATTCCTCTCAAACATATATGTGTATTTCTAATTCACTTTTTTAATTTTTATAATAACACTGGTAACCTTGTCCCATACAACTGTGCGTCTCCGCTCACCACACGTAAACATTTCGCAGTGGGGGAGAAACAGCAGTGAAGGTGAGGAACGCGGAGACAGGCCGAACGGGGAGACAGGTGTAGAGAGAGAGGAGTGGGGGGTCTGCACTCTGGTCAACCAAGCGAAGTCGTCTTTTGCACCGTGCACAGTGCATGCACCACGCGCATGTACCCTGAGAGGCCCTGAGTTAGCGCGTACAGGCATTGACATCAGAGTTGTGAAATGGATACGAGAACTCTTCAATGGAAGAACTCAGAGGGTGCACGTGGGAGAAACGCTATCTTCTCCAATAAGTGTTACGCCTGGTGGGGCTCAGGGTAGCATTATTGGGCCAATTCTTTTCATACATTTCATGAATAATATGCCTGATTCGATAAAATCAGCATTGCGCCTCTTTGCCGATGATTGCGTCATATATCGGGAGATAAAGACAGAGGAGGACGAACTATTGTTTCAGCAGGATTTAGATACAATTGAAAAATGGGCGCATGCAAATCGAATGAAATTCCACAGCGGAAAAAGCAAGAAATTGTGTTTCAGTAAAATTAAACTGACAGGAAAGAGGGATTGCGAAATTGGAGGGGAAAGTGTTGTTGAAGTTGATAGTTTTAAGAACTTAGGTGTTACTATTAAAAAAGACAAACTGGTCGGAGCAAGTGGAAAATGTAGTTAAGAAATCCTGGAGATCATTACATCTTATTATGCGAAATCTCAAGAAAGCTAATTCTGGTGCCAAAAGTAAAGCTTATAAATGCTTGGTAAGACCGATTCTCGAATTTGGATCTGCGTGCTGGGATCCGTACAGGGTGGGTTTAATAAATTCCCTATAAAAAGTTCAAAGAAGAGCGATGTGTTTCGTAACCGGGAATAAGAATAAGAGGAATACCATTAATTGGGAAAGTCTTGAATCTAGAAGAACTATAGCTCGCTTGAGTGGTCTTTATAAAAGCTATACGGGAAGGGCTGCCTGGAGTAGTATTAGGAATAGGTTGAAACCTCCCTCATACTTAACGAGAAATGATCATAAGCATAAAATTAGGGCCAGAAACCAACATACAGACGGGGGCTTTCCTTCGTCAACAGAATCATAAGGTATTGGATAAATTACCTGCAGCAGTCTTTGATAGATTCCCTTCCGGTATCAAGTCATTTAAGAAGACCATTGGTGTTAGTGTAAAGTGAAAAGTAAAAGTTGTAAATTACACACACTGACTGTGATTTTCTGCTTCGTTTAGATGGTGAAACTAGGAGTTTTTTTGTGGTATTCTCTGTCCAGGGAATTGCTTGTTGTACTCATGTTGTTGTAGTTGTTGGGTAATTATGTTTTAACCTTACTTTATTATAACTTCAAACGTTAAGCTAGTAGTAAGGTCAACCTATAGTTTTGTAAGCCATAGTGTTAAGTATTGGAAATACTTAAGTTGTGTATGAAACTGTACATGGTGCTGGATTTAGAATGTTAAACTAGTAGTAATTCATGTAATACTTTTTTCCATGGATTTGCTTGTTGTACTCTCGTTGTTTGTTTGTTTGTTTGTTTGTTTGTTGTTGGGTAATTATGTTAACTTTATTATTACATTACTGTAAGTGACCATTGCCACCGGGATGTTTCCCATTTGCAATGCACATGTTAATAATAATATTCCTGAAATTTTAGATCTCGGGCCGTGAAAGCCATTTTTGGAATCATTACTTCTTTCTATTTATTTTCAGGCCACATTCTTCCTTAAGAACATTGTTCGTACGTTGAAGCGAGCAATGCAGTTCTTATTTTTCTTCATTATTATTTCCGATCAGAGCAATATCATCCGGAAACTATTCTTTTTAAATAGCACTGACCATTACACCATTTGTGAAGTATTCGGTGAACTACATCACGTGGAGAGGGTCCACAGAAATAAGCATAACACGGTAAATTGGAAACCCTGCGATTATTTTAAATTGAAATCTAGTCTTCTGGCAAAATCAGGCCCTGAAAGCCTAACTGGGCCCAGGAGCACGTCGTAAGGACCTGATAATAATGATGACAGAGACAGAGTGAAGGAGGAGCACAAAGAAAATAAGAAAAAGGAATTGGAAGAAGACTCCCTGTGCTTTCAAAATTCCGTCAGCACTACTTCACCCTCTTGTGCCAGCACCTCTCCCCCTCCCCTTCTCGTGAAATGCTGACGCGAGTTTTCATATTTTCATTTTATTTTATTTCCCCATTTTATTTCCCTCCTCCGCTCTCTCTCTCTAGCACCATTCTCTCACGTAGCGCCGCAACAAAGCAGCCTGGTGCAGAATGTTGATTCGAATTGTGGCCGCAGGATGGCAGCAGCGTGCAGTCATGAATATTCAACTCTTAGAGCCTTTTAATGAAAAAAAGAGGGAAAGAGAGTGCAGAGAGAGGAAAAAAAGCAATAAACTAGGAATGGCAACCAAGCAGAGAGGGTAAAATGCTTCATTCCCTTTTGCTTGTGGATACAACTAAACCAATCAACACGCCACATTTCAAAAGAAATCACATGTTAATGTGCGATGAACGGATGGTGTCCGACTACACCACCAAACATTAATGTACTCTATGAGAGGAAGGGAAACTGGATTACCGGAGTTATGACAAGAGGCTTCTCCGTAGTTTTATCAGTGGTACAATCTAGCGCACAACGCCGAGTGTCCTCGATGACTCAGCCACAGAGTAATGGAGGTCATAAAATAAAGTTATAATTTCCTTCATACACAAAGTACCTCGGATACACTCCGTGTGTTTTAAAATAGGATTATTTAACGACCAGAAATGAACTACAGAGCAGTGCTTAACACCTGCTACGGACTACTGGATTCTCTATTCTGTACACAGCGAAGCCCTCGAGTGTTGAAACAGAAAGTCGATTGGAGCAAGAAGCATTTGGTCCCGTCGGACAATTGTTCAATTATTACCAGTATACGAAGTGCATACGAGGTTTATACAAAAGGCAGGGGCCATCTATGCCTGCCCGTAACTCAGTAATGCGGATTGCATATGCTGTGAGAACTAATTTTAGAGGAAAGTTCAAAATCGAAGAACAGCTTTGACAAATACTTTACGGTTTCTTTACATAAACTTGAATTAACAGTTGGCATTACTCTGTTCGCAGCATATTGGACATGTGAGTACATAATCCTGCAGATAGATTAGAAGAAAAGCACACTAACACCCAGCGTGTACATTAACATTGTAGTTTACAGAAAGGCAAGGGAACTACTCTTTCTTGTTTCGGCGGTGAAAGTTAGAGAAGGATAATGTGTTGTACAGATATACCCGTATCCGAACCAAAATAACATTGCATTTGACTAAAATTCCCTTCAGTATAAGTGGGCGATTGATTGGAAGTTCAAATATTTCCACAAAACTACTTTTATAATCAGTGTTCTGTATGTAGAGACTCTCCAGATATGAAATCAGGTGAAAACGATGCAGTTAATCAGACGGAGTCTGAGTATGTGTTTAATGAATTAAACTTTGTTTTGGGGCAGGGCTCCGGGGCTTGAAATAATTTACTCTCCCAACATTTTCTAGAGAGGGGTCACAAACAGAATAGTCGGTGTTGGAGGAGAACAAGAGTTGACCAAAGGAGGTCGGATAAGAAGGATGGCAAACCAACTTGTAAATTTACGTGAATGTAGATATCGCCATTATAGGCATGAGACTTATAGTTCTACGTGGATTCGAACCAAATGGATGAGACATTTCATTCCGAAAAATTCCACGCGCATTGACAGGAATCCTTGCGGCTTCCTTGTTGAGAGGCCAGCGACAACATAACTCTGCTATCACGCCCTGAATGGAAGATCACAGTGAGAAGACGTTCCCAAGTAAGTGGAAGTAACTGCAGCCTCATTTACGGCCCCCCTGGTCGCCAAACCACGTTCCCAAATTGAGAGCCCCTGGGAATCCCCCCTTATCGTCGCCTTTTACCACAGACAGGGGATACCGTGGATGCATTCTATGTCCTCAGCCACGGGGAGGAATAGAATCCTGATCAAACGGGTGAAGATCTCCCTTGTTAACACTTGGAGCTCTGTGGTAGCTGCGAGTTCTGCCAAGATATAAGCTAATGCCTGCAACTAGCTTTGTAATAAGTCGAAATGGACGATATTGTAAAACACCTTTTACAAATCTTTTAATCTCCTAGTTTTTTTTTTTTTTTTTTTTGCTAGGGGCTTTACGTCGCACCGACACAGATAGGTCTTATGGCGACGTGGGATAGGAAAGGCCTAGGAGTTGGAAGGAAGCGGCCGTGGCCTTAATTAAGGTACAGCCCCAGCATTTGCCTGGTGTGAAAATGGGAATCTCCTAGTTTAGAACTGTTAGCAGGAAACTACCCTTTTACTGCCTGTGCTCATACGAACTACTGGTCTCAACCTGAAACTTGTCGTGCATGCTGTTTTGGAGTCTGCGGGCATTTCCCTCAGGTTACCGTTGTAGACATCATCATCATCATCATCATCATCATCTACCAAGAACAACGTGGTCGAAAATACGCCACTTTGAAACGCGTCAATGATTTCTAGAAGAGTTTTACTAAATAGAACACCTTTACCACTTACTCCAACCACAAAAAATCCACAAAAGGAATTAGAGCTCTATAATACTTCGAAGACACCGATAAACAATGCACCTCACATGCATGAAAAGAGACTGTTCTCGTAGTTAGATCGTAGCAAATCTAAGGAAGAGTACCTCACAACGTAAATTTTTAAGTGTTGACCTTTGTTAAGCAAAAGCTGTCGCCGGGCTGAGACGGTTAAGACGCTGGTTGACAGGTTGGATCCTGGCTTAGTCCGATGGTATTTGAAGGTGCTTAAATACGTCAGCCCCGTGTCGGTAGATTTACTGGAACGTCAAACAACTCCCGTGGTATAACATTCCGGCACTTCGATGTCTTCGAAAACCGTAAAAGTAGTTAGTGGGACGTAATACCATTACAATTATTATTAAAAAACTGTCCCACAGAGATTGTAACTTTATGGTTCCACACAAAACATTTAACAATGGTAATAACACTAAATTACTTTTTGTGATATTAATGGTTTTATTAACACACTGAAATGGTATTTCATCAGAATGCGTTATTTTATAATTGGAATTCATGAGCCTGATTCACAAACTTCGGGCGGGACAGAATCACTCGACTAAGCTTTTATTGAAATATAGGCAACTCGATGGAAATTCACTTAACAATGCTGAAAGTGAAGAAGGGTTTAACTTCGCCTGCTAAATGCGGAGGTCATGAAAATGTTCAATTTTGGATTACAGCCAGGAAATTGGAGGAACGCACGACCGTGTGTTTAGTCAAATGATATGGGGTATGTGGCATCGCGCTCCCTCGCATGGTGTAGCGAACACCATAGAGGTATGTTGTGCAGGCCAACCTGTAAGTCTTTCCCTGTGACTCGGATTTCAATTACTGGAACGCGCTGCATTGATGGTGCTCAAGCCAGTGAGAGGGAACAGTTCTCGCTGTTAATGTCTGCACCGAAGAAGTTACAGTATCTCATTTCTCATTGATCGTAATGCTAACGAGGACACCACTCCCCTCCCCCCCCCCCCCCGCCCACACACACACGGACACTAGGCTACAAACTCACTGTTAAGTATCTCTGTTTTAACCGTATAGTTTAACGATGGCTGATGACTCATTCAAGAGGAGTATAATCATCAAGGAAGAAAAAGTTTATTCGGGAGATAGTGGGTTCGAATCCCACTGTCGAGAGCCCTGAACATGGTTTCCCGTCGTTTCCCATTTTACACCAGGCAAATGCTCGGACTATACCTTAAGGCCACGGCCGCGTATTTCCCATTCCTAGACCTTTCCTATCTCATAGTCGCCATAAGACCTATCTGTGTCGCTGCGAAGTAAAGCAAAATTGAAAAAAAAAGTCTGATCTCTCGAAGAACGATGACAACACATGAAAGAAGGGGAGATGCCATGATGACTGTTAAATGAAATTATATTTCGGCTTTTCTTTGTTATTTATCTTCACTTTCAAGGCTTAGGCAGAAGTCGCCTATTCCATTTTGAAAGACTTTTGGTGTTATTCTGCCGAGTACTTCCTGAGCCTCCCTACCATTTGGTTTATGTTTTTTCAACTTAGCGTTGTACTTTTTGTCCTCGCATTCTCTCTACACGTTCTTTTCATGTTCCTGGGGTTATCTGCTTGCATCTGAATTTGCAGTTGAGCCCATCCAGCTGACAGATTTGCAGACCACGTTAGCTGAAGCCGAGCTGGTACACTCGGAACTCACTAGTTGCATTCGTGTTCATTTCTCGAGCAAGTCTATCTTTTCCCCTACCAGAATTTGTAACATCATCTCAAGGTGGTAAAAGACTACCCATTAAAGGAAAATAACTACGACCGGGCGAGTTGGCCGTGCGCGTAGAGGCGCGCGGCTGTGAGCTTGCATCCGGGAGATAGTAGGTTCGAATCCCACTATCGGCAGCCCTGAAGATGGTTTTCCGTGGTTTCCCATTTTTACACCAGGCAAATGCTGGAGCTGTACCTTGATTAAGGCCACGGCCGCTTCCTTCCAACTCCTAGGCCTTTCCTATCCCATCGTCGCCATAAGACCTATCTGTGTCGGTGCGACGTAAAGCCCCTAGCAAAAAAAATAACTACGCTTGATTAACTATGTTTCAAAATGCTGGAGAGAGAAAACATAATATTCAAACGAACACGAAAAGTTGGAAAAGCAATGAAAGGACTACAAACCCAGAAATAATAGCGGCCAAGGAAAACATTTGAACTCATTTCCGTAAGTACTGGGCTGTATATATTTATGGAAATAAATTTCAGTGCTAGACAATATTCACGCAGTAAGAGTCCTCAGATCTTTCCAAACGCATCGACCCGAATCTTCTCTGAGCTGCTAAAGGGAATCAATCCTGTGGACTGCAGTATTCACCAAATGTGTTTAATGCGTGTACCTCAAAACGGTACACACTAAGGAGGTATCTTCATCAAAACACAATATCACCTTCCCCAGCGACACACTGAATCTAAATATTGCTTTTATCACAACTGTATATTCATATAACTTTTTCCACGGGAGAGGTCATTAGAAATTTTTTTTTCGTCATTATCTACTTCAACAAGCTGACATGGGATTACGAAGTGAGTAATTTCATTCTTGTTTACGTAAAACATGATTTCTATCGAATTTACGGAAAACTTTCAGTTCACATCTTCCAGTGAACAAATACAGTGTTTTCCTATTGCTGTTTAGCACACGTTTGATCCTTCAATTCAAGTTTATGCGTTTGTTATTAGATTTTTTTTACGTCGCACCGACACAGATAGGTCTTATGGCGACGATGGGAAAGAAAAGGGCTAAGAGAGGGAAGGAAGTGATCGTGGCCTTAATTAAGGCACTGCCTCAACATCTGCCTAGTATAAAAATGGGAAACTACCGACAACCATTTTCAGGGCTGTCAATAGTGGGGTTCGAACCCACTACCTGCCAAATGCAAATTGTTATTAATTTCACAGAGCTTAGAACAAATAGCGAATATTTAAGAGGATAAATTACTATCCTCCATTCGCCTTCGTATGAAGGCCATCCTTCTACCTCCAAGAGTGGGTATCACTCGTCGAGGGTACCCAAACATATAACTACCTGAATTTGGCATGTAAGCCGATACGTGACTTAGATACTCAAAATCCCTATTTCACACTTGGATTTTCTCTATACGAAAAATTATCTTCTGTTGTACGTACAATACATTCATTTGAGGAGACGTGAATTTTAGTGGGCCCCTGTAACAACTCGCATCCACCGAGCTTACAACTACGGCTGGCCTGAATCACATTTTTGCATTGGAGATCACGTCCCACAGCGTCCGTCGCTTCTCCTTCTCTGTACCGAGTGTGGTGCTGAGATACTGCTTGATTGATGGCGGTTAGGTTTTAATTCCACAGCCACCTATGACTCCTCGTTCTGCTCGGCTTAAAATAGTCTCATTTGAATGTATCTGACGAATCCAGCAGAATAAGCAGAATAAACGTTCAATGAAAACAACTATACAATTCCTACTCGCTTTCCAATGTCGCACTAATACGAAAAGACTGTACAATAGGTAGGGATGAGAAGGGACTAGGTCTAGGAAGACGGCGGCAATGATGATGAATTTTCCTATGAGAAAATGCGAGAACATGGAAATTCACGTTCAGGGCTATCAACAGTGGTACAAAAATCATCTTAAAATACATTATACAAGCGAATGACCAATGTTTTTGTTTAAATAAATAATTGTTTATTTAGCGCACGATTAATGCAATTTTATATAAAGTATGAATAACAACCAGAAACATAGGCTTCATTGTCAGTGTAGGAGAACCAAAGGTTCGCTTTAGACACAGTGCAAGTCCTCTATGGAGCCTCTATAACCACGTAAAGGACTCTCAAAAGTAAAATGGTCGATTGCCTGTTGCTATTCTCCGCAGTCATATTGTGATGAAGCCTTCCATCTCCATTTAAACAGCGTAGCTCCGCGTCTACCTTGGACAGTCCTTTAATGTCCTCCACTGTCTTCTGGGAAAGAGGAATCCATCTGGGTGCTCGCACGGATTCGTAATTATGTGATGATGGGGTGAAGAGGATAGCTATTGCCATTGTTCTTTCCAGACGTCTGATACATTGAAAGAGCGGTCCTGTAGATTAAATAGCCCACAGTACGCCAAGAAAGGTGCGTGGATTTTAGTCGTTTAACCAGGGAAGGTGCTGTGTCACAATGGATAAGGAGGAGAGGACTATTTCTTTCATTAGTTAAGCAATGACTGTGATCATCTTAGGGATACAGGTGGTATGTGACTTAGGAAAGTCAGAGAGAGTTCGTTGGTCGGATGAATCCTGTAATGATACGCAATGCTTGGTTCAGCTGGGTGTCTATAGTCCAGCGTGGGTACTATAAAGCCAGGGTGAGCAGCTGTAACCAACCGCGTTGACAGTCTGTGTATGTGTGTGCGATTGTGTATGTCTATTACGTTTTTGTTGTTGTTATATGCGTCGTCAGTCCATAGACTGGCATGAAGCAGCCGAGGTGGCGGAATTTTGTTCCGCAGTAATTATTTTGTGCCAGGAAGTCTACAGCCATGAGGCTGGAATATTTAAGCACACCGGACTGGGGTGGGATCAAACTCGCCAACTTGTGTTCAGACGGCCAGCTCTCTTCCACGTGAGTCGCTCAGTCTGCTATTTTCAGAGAAAAGAAATGTTTTTAATAAAACCGTATAGATGATGGTGTACAATGTACTGAGTCCCGTAACACACTTATGGCTACTTCTTGTAGTGAAAATTAATTTACCTTAAATCGTTTGAAAAAAATGATTACTGGGCAAGTTGGCCGTGCGGTTAGGAGCGCGCAGCTGTGAGCTCGCATCCGGGAGATAGTGGTTGGAACCCCACTGTCGGCGGCCCTGAAGATGGTTTTCCGTGGTTTCCCATTTTCACACCAGACAAATGCTTGAACTGTACCTTAAGGCCACGGCCGCTTCCTTCCCATTCCTAGGTCTTTCCTGTCCCATCGTCGCCATAAGACCTATTTGTGTCGGTGCGACGTAAAGCAACTAGCAAAAAAAAAAATGACAATTCTGGAATAGTTCTGCGAGCATGAAACAACAATTCTATTACTTCCCATCTTTTCACTATGTATTTCTCTTTCAGATATTTGAAGCAAGGTTCATAATGCCTTTTCTTTTCATCATCAACCTCTTCGTCTTGCGAGCTCTCACATTCATATGTAATTGTTAGGTCGATTAACAAGCCGCTGTTTTCCGTTCCGTCATTAGCTATTTTATCCACAGGTTTAGTAGAGCCTTCAAATGATAGACTACTTCTTGACTTCACTTCAAAACCTCATTTCATCACATACTCAGCAATTGTATTTCTTAACCTCCGATGTCTATTGTTACTAAGAAGTTTCTGTTTGCGACAGAAGCCAAGAACGTGAGGGAAGGTTTCATTCTCGTTGCAATATACTTTCCTTTAAAACAATACTTGCCGGGCAAGTTGGCCGTGCGGTTAGGGGCGCGCGGCTGTGAGCTAGCAACCGGGAGATAGTGGGTTCGAATCCCACTGTCGGCAGCCCTGAAGATGGTTTTCCATGGTTTCCCATTTTCACACCCGGCAAATGCTGGGGCAGTACCTTAATTAAGGCCACGGCGCTTTCTTCCAACTCCTAAGCCTTTCCTATCCTATCGTCGCCATAAGACCTCTCTGTGTCGATGCGACGTAAAACCACTAGAAAAAAAACAACAACAATACCACCACCATTTGATGGGAATGGATTTTTTCACGGCAGAAAAAGGCAAATGAAGTTATGTGCACTTCCTAAGTTCACATATAATAAATCAACAGGTTGTAGGTATCATAACAGTAAATATATTTTCTATATATCACCTGACGACTGTTTGGTTTTAAAGAAAACCACGCATATGTTCCATGAAACCAACACTGTTCAGTCTCTGATAGTTGCGGACACTCATTGCATGTATGTTTCCCAAAAATATTACACACAGTTGAAACAGCAGTTACTGACAGAAGAACAATTAACCATTAATACAAGAGTTTGGTTACGCTATCTGCTCAATTGTTCTAGAATTAAAATTCTAAAAATGACTAGTTAAATAAAGAAATACATTGATCAACAAATCGGCTGAACATGCATATCTTTCTTAGAGGCCTTAATCGTGAAGCTTCTTTAATGAGACATGCCAACATCTTTACCAAGATAAAGGGTTCGATCCTAGTTGTGGATCTTAAATGTGACAACTCCCATGTAGGGAATCAATGTGCGTTATTCATCAGTAGCACTACATGTGATCGTCCTGAATGGTTCAAACAAGTTGCTTTACGTCGTACCGACACAGATAGGTTTTTTGGCGACGATGGGACAGGAAGGGGCTAGGAGTGGGAAGGAAGCGGCCGTGGCCTTAATTAAGGTGCAGCCCCAGCATTTGTCTCGTGTGAAAATGGGAAATAACGGAAAACCATCTTCGGGGCTGCCGACAGTGGAATTCGAACCACTACCTCCCGAATACTGGACACTGGCCGCACTTAAGCGACTGCAGCTATCGAGCTCGGTCCCTGAATGGTTCACAGTGAAGTAGTTCGCTTTTCATTTCGATGGAGTGAATGTTTGTTACCACTGCTGTAATTCGTTCTTCATATGCTACTCACGGTGCAAGTTAAAAGTCTGCTTCGACAATTTTATAAACTCATGCGATGGCCACTGAAATGTAGCACCTTTATCTCACAGATCATCTTTCTGTTCAGAGGCACATGTTTTTCTCATCTTCGTTCTCCTGAGGACAAAGTCTTCCATTAGCGGTACATGCAAGTTGCTATCACAGAGAGCGAAAAACTCAACATAAACACAGACTAACCGTATTTGTCCTTTGAAAAAATAAACGTAGCAAAAATATATTAAGATGCTCTGTTGGGACACGGTCACGAGTGTTTTACTCGTAGAATACGTGTGTTTATCTATCTACTGTAGCAGTTGAATGTGAAATCACTATGAGCTGATCTATGCCCGTCGTAGTTTTCGAAAGTTTCGGGAGTATTTGTTTTCTATTTTGCAGTTCATCTTGAATTTTTACGTTTTTTAGTGAACTGTGAACTGGCTGTGGCGATATGGCGGGAATCCGGTATTCCACGATTTTGATTTGGGTACTAATCTATGCGGCTGATCCTGCCGAGTCGTTTGACAGCAAGAACGGCGCCCTAGCGAAGCCGAAGCTGTACTAATTTACCGCGAGCTTTGAGCGGTCATTCTGACATGTTTATCGGTCCCGCGCTATCAAGGCCGCATGACGTCACAGGAGAGTGGGAGTGGTCTCAAACGAAAGAGTGGTCCTGAATGGTTCAAGCAAGTTGCTTTACGTCGCACCGACACCGATAGGTTTTTTTGGCGACGATGGGACAGGAAGGGGCTAGGAGTGGGAAGGAAGAGGCCGTGGCCTTAATTAAGGTGCAGTCCCAGCATTTGCCTGGTGTGAAAATGGGAAATAACGGAAAACCATCTTCGGGCCTGCCGACAGTGGACACTGGCCGCACTTAAGCGACTGCAGCTATCGAGCTGAGCTTAGCTGAGTCGCACCTAGACAAAACGTTAGTCAGAACCGAGCCGAGTCGGACCGATGCACGGTGCACAGAACATCTGCGCCTCGTTTTGCACGCGTAAGATTTTGGTCGTTTGAGAGGCCCTGCGTTACAGTATCTACGAAACGAGGCGCACTGTGCGGGCCTGCGACGCATAGCATCGAAGTTATTAGCATTTCAAAACATTCATGAAATCGTGACAGTTATTTATCAAAACGATCCAAGTGAGAAATATTCTACGTAAATATACTACTTAACGCTAGTTGTTATTATTTCTGCTGAGACACCAAACGATTCACAAGGAAATAGTGTGCAGCTAATACAGTGTTAGACAGAGGGCTATTGTAGCTCGTCAACAGTCGTCTACAGTTTCATAGAAACAAAAACAAAATGATCCTGGGTGGCTCCGGCGACTACAAAAATAACTGGGATAAGCTGAAGACAGCTCTTATACGATAATTGCCTGAAAGGGGGTGTGATAGCTTAGGAACGTAGTTACTTGCTTCTCACCTAGGCGGCCGCGGTTCCAAACCCAGTCACCACACGTGGGATTTTTGAAATTGAAAGTCACATTGTTCATTGTAACTTGACGCTACGTGGTTTTAATCATATTATAACACCAAGCCCCGCTAGCTTGATTTAGTACCAGTGCTCATTATAATGTACACTGCTCCGTGTATTTATTTTCTAACGTTTCATCTGAGTTCACGACTATTTCAGTGATCTGAGATCAGCTTTACGTAACAGAGCGCCATTTAACAGGTTTTAGTGAAATTAGAGGAATAAATGAACAATGATTTGCAGCGTGTCAGAACATGCGCCAGTTAATCACATTTTACATTTCATTAATATCTTCATAGGATAGATACCTATCTTCAATATACAGCACGATCTCCATAATCTGACCGTTCAGTAGTTCGACACGTCCAGTAATCCAGCTTTATTTTTTGCCTGGCGTTCTATGTTGCAATTGCAATATCTGGATTTGAATAGAGACACTTTGTAGTTTGATCTTTAAAGCTATCTTCTTCATTGCCAATCACTTGGATTATGGTTACGACTAGGGCCCAAATTACATATTGTCCATTCCTTTACTTGTAGACAGTTGGAAATGAAAAATGTCGGCGACTTGTGGCTCTAATATGGTTATATTTATGTTCCATCTCACATACCTTTTTACATATTTTTAGTAATATCATAATACATTTTTTACATATTATGTATAGAATGTAACATTTTTGTACATATCGAAGGAATTTTCAAAGAAAAAATTGTGTCAGATAGTTTCATTTTCAGACTTCAGTAAAATAATTGGTGAATTTCATCTCTTATAGAATATAATTATTTCAATTCCTAGAGTTGGCTTTAACATTCCTTTAAAATTGAGATTTCTAACCCTTTGTCTGTAAACATGCAGTAGGTCCGAGTGCCTCAACTGCATACAACAATACTACTGTAATCCTTTCTGAAAATCTGGGATGACAAGGTGCTTTTCATTGGTCAGAGATTTTAACGAACTCCATGCAGTACTGAAACGAAATCTAGGTTATTCAAGCTCTGTGAAAGATCATTGGTGGCGAGCAAGAAGAGCCCCGGAAGACATTTCACCCAGCTAGTTTTATGTTTTAAAATGTGTACCGGTGACTTCCTGCAATGTTGAACGGTGCCAAAACATCACAATTGCATACATGGAGAATTACTTGGTGACACACTGTGCATCAAAGTTACTGTACTATTTGTGTTAATTAATAGGGGTTAAAGATGGATTCTATATTAACTTAATTTAGTAATATTTATTTGCTTCGTTTTCAGGCCATAAGGGCAAAAGCAAATTGGCTACAACGATATGCTGTGTAATTTACTCTGGAATTTACAGTGCATAACATACATACATCATCATTATAGACCGTTATGCCTTTCAGCGTTCAGTCTGCAAGCCTCTGTGAATTTACTAAAAGTCGGCACAGTCCTCTAATTGCAAGTAGTGCCGTGGCCTCATTTAGTTCTATACCTCTTATCTTTAAATCCTTAGAAACTGAGTCTACCAATCGTCACCTTGGTCTCCCTCTTCTTCTCTCATATTCCATAACAGAGTCCATCATTCTCCTAGGTAAACTACCCTCCTCCATTCGCCTCACATACAGCATACAGCTAACTAACTTAGCCTGTATCTCCTCATTCCGAGCACTCTTCTGGCATTGTTCCCACCTGTTTGTACCAGCTATCATTCTCGCTATTTTCATGTTTGTTATTTCTAACTGGGCTGAATTACGGTTCCCTGAGAAATATTTTGCTCAATTACAGTTACTTATTACTTTTTCAACAAGTATTCTTCTAGACATGGGCTTAGGCCCTGTCAAGAAAATAAGGTGACATTCTTTACGTTTTGCAGAGAACTTTGCCCTGAGTCTTCAGAAGAAAATCTCGACTCTTCTTAGCATTTATCCCGCTTAGTTACAGAGTCTGCTGTTGTGCACTTTCTTTTTCACCTTATGCGGTTTCGTGCTTCTGCAGGAGACTTTGGCCACATGCATGTCCTCCCGTAGTGTCGAGCTAGCGCTTTTTTCGTCGCCCTCGTCGTCTGCGGCCCTCAAGACTTAAGTGTAATGCCCTTCTCGCAACTGAAGAACTGTTTCTGCGAAGCACGTGGCCATACTATCGCAAACTATTCTCTCGCATTTTCTCAGGGATTAGGGCCACACCAAATGCCATCCGAACATCCTCTTTTCTGATGTGACCCATTCCAGTGAGTTCCATTGGCCAGCGAAGCATCTTCTTCTCCATGACATGCAGCTAGCGTTCCTGTCTCCTTGTAACTGGCCAATACTCTGTTCCATACAGTGCCACTGGTCAATTGAAGGTTCTATAGATTTTGGATTTCAGATGCATTGGCACACTCCGATCAAAAAGGACTCCTGTGACTTGGCGCCACACCATCCAGGCAACACTGATTCTGCTTCGAACATCTGGCAGCGTGTCACCATGCGAATGGATAAGTGATCCCCGATAGGCTATCTAAATTGAGATGTTTGCAGAATATCAACGCCGTCGATGTTAACTGACCCTTTACTTTGTAAAATTACAATTACAACTATTTCACAGAACACGAGTCGTTAGAAAATCAGTGACATTATTTATAAAGTGCTGGGATTATACCGAACTTTGCAAGAAAAATATTTTGCTCAAATTTTTAGCACAAAAAATAGCTTGCAAGCATAATTCTGTGGCTTGGTTCTAAAAGGGCCAAAGCCACTTTTTATCGAAATTGAGATATTAACTGATACAAACGTGTTTTATTCTGGTTTACAACATGTTAGATTACCAATAAAGATTAGAGACCTGGCAATTTTTGAAGAATACGATAGAAAAAATTAGCGTTTAATAAGGTGACTTCCGCAAAGGAAGTATAAAGTTATTTAAAGTTAGTTGTTGAAAACAATAATTGGAAAACTATAAGCAAAACTTCAAATGCTCATAGCTCAAAAACAGGTTTTTTGACATTGGCCGTTTTAGAATCAAGCCACAGAATTAACGTGTCACATTCTTGTTTTAATTATTGTCGGGATAACTAATGCAACATATGTATTCTAATGGGGGAATGGACATTCTTTAACCCTTTGACAATGAGATGTTTATTCTGGTTCTGTTCTCAACCACGTAGTACACGATTATCTAAATTTCAACTAGCAACCACAACAGGCTGCGAGTAAATGAACGAGTACCGAGCGAGTTGGCCGTGCGGTTAGGGTCGCGCAGCTGTGAGCTTGCATTCTGGATATAGTGAGTTCGAACCCCGATGTCGGCAGCCCTGAAGATGCTTTTCTGCAGTTTCCCATTTTTACACCAGGCGAATGCTGGGGCTGTACCTTTATTAAGGCCACGGCCGCTTCCATCCCTATTCTAGCTCTTTCTTATCCCATGGTCGCCATAAGACGTATCTGTGTCGGTGAGATGTAGAGTCAATTGTAAAAAGTGAATGAACGACTGTGCGTCATATGCTTGGCTTTTAAACCTTTGGCGCGACGTCTTGCGAGTGCCGGTGCCCTATGTTTGCCAAATTCTGGATGCGATGTATATCAAGTACTAGAATGTAAGAATAACTAAAACGTTACGGTTAAGGTTTTATTTCAAGGAGTAAATTGAAATGAAAATCTTCAGCCTATTTCTAGTCAATCGACCGGGTGAGGAATGGAATAAGTGGACTGATGAAAGAAAGGAGGCTCACAGAACGAGAATGCGTGAGTACTGGGGAAAATTAAAGTTCAAGGATGCAAACGGTTGAAATAATGGTCCACAGCAGCCGAAACGAAGAAATAATAATAATAATAATAATAATAATAATAATAATAATAATAATAATAATAATAATAATAATAATAATTTGACGCCATCTGGCTGTATGCTCTTCAATTTGCACGTTCTGTTTTACTCTAGGCCTACTAGATGGCAGACAGAATAAACTGGATCTCTCTTGGGCGTCTGTGGCTGAGATTTTAATGAATTTTGTCGGGTAAACACCAAATGTGTCACCAGAGATCTTTTACATGCCGACATCGTACGGCATGTAATGTCGAATGGACATTTTTCCGCCCTTCAAAATCTGACTACCTCTGCCGGGTTTGAATTCACTCTCTTGGGATCCGGAGGCCGACACCCTACCACTGATCCACAGAGGCAGCCAGGAATGGAAAGAAGAAAGCCCCATTTAGAGGCGATGATAGAGATGTGCCGGCTGCTCAAGCCTGTCGCACTCGTTTGGGGCAATGATTACTGACTGACTGATGAAATGAAATAATATTGGAGTGTGTTGCTGGAAAGAAAGGTGAGAGAGAAAACCAGAATACCCGGAGAAAAACTTCAAGGAGTAAATTACGAGTAAAAGTTTCATTTTGTGAAAAGTAACAATTACAACTAAAACTCACTACTCAAACGTAATCTTTACAAGTAATTCGATTAGTTTTACTCAGTTACTTCCCAGCTCTAGAGTTATTAAATTACGTATCATACAGTACAATCAATATTGAACGAAGTGTGCATAAATTAATCTCAACATGTACAGTATGATTTTGCTACGAAACTAACCGTTATAGCCTACACATCTTAATAATCCAAATTTCTTCAGCAATCTGCCTCCGTCCGCCTCCGAACCCAAGACCGCTGTATTACCGAGGTTGTACTGTAATTACATTTTGGTATATGGCGTAGTTACAAGTGGTTAAAACAGACACTGGTGTTAATCAACTTTTTCAAGAACATGAAAGTCAGTCAAAATTAATAACATTTCTATGTTAAAAGGCTTAATGGCGTGCCTTTAAGGTATACTGTTATTCAAAACACTGCATCAATGACCCGCCCCCTTCTAGCTGCCAACGATGAATTTCCACTTCATGGAACGTGTCCAAATGGGGAAGGAAGTTGGTGTGCATTGCAAGTTACCAAGATCAAAGATGAAGAGTATCATCACAAAGGACAAGACATGAAAACTGGACCTTCTTAAACAAATTAAACCTATTTATGAAAGACTGGCTAACATCAAGATGTTAGAAATATCCTTACATGGTAAAACACAAAATGGGAATGAGGCATTCAATGGAACCATATGGAAATGGTGTCCCAAGAAGGTCTATCCAGGACACAGAAGTGATGATGTGTTTGAACGATGCCGAATCCCATTTTAACAAGGGACCAGAGGTTGAACTGGAAATTTTGAACAGGATGGTATCAACGTTGGAACAAATACCATTTCTGGGGTCATCGAGATAACAGAAATAGGACTAGAAGTGCCAAGAAACATTCCACACCTGAAATAAAGACAAGTAGGAATTATCTGAGATACAGAAAGAAGCTAAAACTTGACAAATAAGAAGACGTAACTTACTCTTCTTGGGGTTTCTAACGAAGTCAACTTTCTACTTCCATTTCCCGTAAGTTGCAATTTTCACACTGACCCATATTACCAAACATCATTTCTCCACTAATAATTATATCATACTCCGGCTGAGGCAACGGCCTACTGACCCTAACTTGGCAGGTTCGATCCTGGCTCAGTCCGGTGGTATTTGAAGGTGCTAAAATACGTCAGCCTTGTGTCGGTAGATTTATTGGTACGCAAAAGAACTCCTGCGGGACTAAATTCCGGCACCTCGGCATCTCCGAAAACCGTAAAAGTAGTTAGTGAGATATAAAGAAAATAACATTATTATTTCATAGATATCTTGGTGTCATTTTGAAGCTTAAAATGTCTCCTAGTGCCTGACATAGAGCGCAGGTAGATAAGTAAATTATTATACTATATTCTGAAATTTGTTTATTAAGATGCAACAAAATGCTCCATCAATGTTTACATCAAAGCAAATAATTATAGAATAATGTCGAAATCAAACACATTCTCTAGGTCAGGCAGTAGACTACGGTTTTAGCTTCAGAACAGTGAAACATCTGTGGGCTTAACTAACTTGGTTGCAAAGATATACTGTTTGAAGTTTTGTGGAAAAATTAACAACAGTGTCTTTATTAAAACAATTAACAAGCAACTCATTCTCATCATCAGGATCTCTAAATTAAACCATTCTAATTTTTAAAACATGACAGACTAATATATATTTCACCGGGCGAGTTGGCCGTGCGGTTAGGAGCGCGCGGCTGAGAGCTTGCATCCGGGAGATAGTGGGTTCAAATCCCACTGTCGGCAGCCCTGAAGATGGTTTTCCGCGGTTTTCCATTTTCACACCAGGCAAATGCTGAGGCTGTCCCTTAATTAAGGTCACGGCCGCTTCCTTCCAACTCCTTGGCCTTTCCTATCCCATCATCGCCGTAAGACTTATCTGTGTCGGTGCGACGTAAAGCCAGTAGCAAATATATATATATATATATATATATATATATATATATATATATATATATATATTTCAAATACTAGATTTTTTCATGTAGAAGTATACAGTATATACACCAGAGGCGAAATTTGATGAGATAGAATATTTCTGCCTGTGCGTTAAAAATCATGTCCGAATGGCCATGGCATGGCAACTCCCGCGTGTGAACTAAATGACCGTCGGCTTATTCTGCATGAGGGAAGGTGAAAGGTGAAGAGTGACTGCTCTCTGGCTGGAAGTACGGCTGACTCGCTCACTATTGATAATTGGATCAGTTCCTTCCTCCCTTACTCGCCCAACTCTTGCTAAGTAGGATTTAGTCTCTCCCCCTTCTCCACCATCTTATCTGGATCCCCAGCTCCACTGCGGTCCAAGCTCTGGCTTCTTATTAGCTGTCGGCGGAAATTTGCCGGAATGTTGCCAGTGAAATTATTATAATAACTGTAACTTTAGAACAAGACTATTAATTAATAGATCTTGATACTGTCCACAGCAACTACCAATTAAAGTTTGAATTCCTAATGACTGATTGATGACAGAAGTATGACTTAACATGTAAGCAAACATGCCACTTTAGAAATGGGTTATCAGTAACCCAATCATTCGCACATAACCCTACCCTCTTAAAAAACAGTCACATAAGTATAGGCGATGTTTCTTCCCGTTCTGCGATTAAAAATTCTTCGTGATATGTTTGGATCTAACACTAGATTTTCTGCAAACATTTTTTATCAATGCTTCTTTTAAACACTGAGCCATCTGAGCTATATACACTTAAAAAATTACATGAGCAGACACTACAAAAAATGCTCTTCATGAACGCGTAAAGCAACTTGACACATTTTCTTCAGTCTTTTTTACTTACGGAAACGTTTTGTCATTGATAATACTGTTTTTCCACAATAACTTTTCCTCGGGGCGTAATTTCGAAATAATGAAGGGAACTCCGTTAAGTTGCACCTCGGTAGTAAGTTATCACTCCGAGAAAAGAAAAAATTGAAGTTCCTGAAGGATATCCAAGACTTAAGATGCACTTTTACGATTAGAATTCATGGACCTAATAAATCATTCACACCTTTTATCATGTTTCTTGAATCAATGAGCCTTCTACAGCAATCTCGGCCGCCATGAGCTATAGAATAATAATATGAGTACACACTACTAAAAGCACGTTTTTCACTAAAACGTGAAGCAACTTGACACATTTAACATTTACTTTTAAAAAATATATGTAACGCCACCATCAAAATCGACGGCCAATATCTGCCCGATGTCATGCATTTTGAACATCTTGGTTTCCTAGTCACCTGAGATGGGAGACACTTCTGGACGCCCATGGAGGAGTTAAAACCACATGACTAAATGTTATAAAGGCAATGGAGTCTTGTTTGATAAGAGAATACCCACCCATTCTAGGGAAAGATTCGTAAATCCATGGTTAGACACGTGGCGTCCTACGGCTTAGAATATTGGATTACCGGGCGAGTTGGCCGTGCGCGTAGAGGCGCGCGGCTGTGAGCTTGCATCCGGGAGATAGTAGGTTCGAATCCCACTATCGGCAGCCCTGAAGATGGTTTTCCGTGGTTTCCCACTTTCACACCAGGCAAATGCTGGGGCTGTACCTTAATTAAGGCCACGGTCGCTTCCTTCCAACTCCCAGGCCTTTCCTATCCCATCGTCGCCATAAGACCTACCTGTGTCGGTGCGACGTAAAGCCCCTAGCAAAAAAAAAAAAAAAAGAATATTGGCCTGCTACAACAAAACACGAACAACAAAAATGCTACGTCATTCGCTGAGCCTTACAGAACTTTAAGTTAAAAAACGAAAAAGTAAAAAAAAAAAAAAGGAAATGGGAATCGCAACTATTACACGAAAACGGGGGGATTACGTGTTTAGTGGAATGGTCATGTTGCGAAAAGCGATTAGAACTCTGACACGACCCGGTAATTAAAGCGGTTCCATGGTCATCCTAAGGAGCAGTTGATCGATTTCATCAAGAAAGACATGTTAAGTGTAGGCATTCACACTTGATGCCCTCGGTCATAAAAGGTAAACAAAGTTTAATTGTGGGATTAGGCACCGTATGCGGTAGGGTATGTATAGTCCAGTTGTAAGTGGTTGAGGGCACTGTATACGCATACAAGTAATTCAATTGCTTGTTTACGGTCTGTGATGACTGGTAGTAGTGTATACGGTGCAGTACGAGGTTCAGCTAGTGATTTACGTTTTATTTCCCAGTTGAACCAAAATGAAACTGTGCCATTGATTCGGGGTGGACATACATAAGCAGCATTATGAAGCATCGTAGGGGCTACCCAAACTGCATACCGTGAGTCGAATTATGTGACTAATAGACCGCGGAAAGATCGACCGAGGGTGATCGGGATATTCGCATAACAGCGCAGAGAAGACCAACTTCGACTGCTCAACAATTACCAGATGACTTCTGGAGGTCAACCGAGGTCCATGTAACAGCACAAACTATTCGCAATCGGCTGCAGAGTGCCCAATTAAGATCATTTCGACATGCTCCAGTAGAGCATCGTCATCGTGTTGAGAGGAAAAGATCGGCCATCCAACATCTCATCAGGGGGTTGGATGAATGGCGTAATATCATGTTTGCAGATGAAACACGGATTTCACTTAGGTCAAGTACACGGCGACAAAATGTGTGGAGTTGTAAAGGACTTGGTGGAAATTACCAGTACGTTCAAGAGGTGCATGTAATGGTGGTGGTAGTGTAACGTTTAGGTCTGAGATTATGCATGGCCGTTGTTCACCTTTGATACCAATTCCAGGGACGTTACATGCTCAACGATATACCAGTGACATTCTTCGAACATTTAGACAACCTTTTAGGAATGAATATGGCGATAAATTCTTCTTCGTTAACGAGGATGCTCGCCCTCATCGAAGTGTATCAGTGAGGAAGTTCATGGGAAAGGTATCAACCGTATAAATTGGCCAGCTAATAAACCGGACATGAGCTGCATTGACCATGCATGGTACAGTTTGAAAACGGCTGTTTTTGATCCTCTACAACCTCCACGACACTCCCAGACCTAATTAGAGTTGCCCAGATGGAATGGAACCTTCTTCCTCAGGATGTACTGATTGCAAGCTTGCTACAGCGTGTGAAAGACCTGGACAACGCTACAGAAGACTATACACGGTACTAAGGCCGAGTGAAGAAGGGGGTGACCTTCACTAAAATAAAACCCACAAATTATAACCTTGTCATTATTACTGTTTGTTTGATTTAGATGGTGAAAGAACATATTTAAGTTCGTGAAAGTTAACATTTCCACGTCTGTGATACAATAAACAACATTTTGTAACTTTATAATTGCATTGCATCCTCGATATTCAATACTTTGTTGCGGAGCCTATAAAATGAAGAGACGTCTGTCTGTCTGTCTGTCTGTCTGTCTGTCTGTCTGTCTGTCTGTCTGTCTGTCTGTCTTCTAAAACGACATCGCGTCTAAACAGCAGGGCAGAATTTCATGATGTTACACGAACATTCTCAGAGGGATTTTACATTATAATATTTTATTTAAAAATACTCACCCGAAAATATCTTACTTGTGAGACAATTGCGAGAAATTGCTTGATAGCTTAAAATGATATAGAATCTGTTTTGTTCTCGTTCAATCACAGAGAAATATAATATAATATGGATATATCTCAGATATTCAGTTCAAACACAGACACATTTTGATTTTCAGTAATTAGCTGTTTCAAAATGTGACCATTTGAATCTGTACATGATTTATTAGCTAAATGGGCAAATCGCCAGTGTTATCACAAAATAAATTCGAGGATGTATTCAAAATTCTGTTTTCTATAAACTAAGTTACTTGCATTTTTTTATTGATCAATGGTTTTACAGGAAATTACACTTTTACGAGTTAGTTCCTTAAGCACGTGTTCCAGAGTATCCTCAGGCCGACCACTGCTTGGCTGGGTATTTGGTCGGTTTTTTGATATGTTCTGGTAATTCACAGACTGTAGCTTCAAACCAATGCTTCAGTACATTAATAATACGTACCCACCGGCTGATTGCTTTGCAATGGGGCGTTTTTGTTGCTACTACTTCTACTATTAAAATGTAGACGGCGACGCCGTCTAGAAAGCCGGGAGATTTGTTACGGTGAAGAAGATGCTCGGAGACGGTGAGGAGGTTGGCGGCTGTGGCTTATACTAGGAACTGTCCCAGCATTCGCCTTAGTGCAGGAGAATGGAAAACCACGGAAAACCATTTTCAGGACAACCGACGATTGGGGCCAGCCGTGAGGTCCAGCGATGTCCCGTCTCCCGAATGCAGAGGTTTAGAGCCACGGTACAGCCGTGGCCACCCTTCCTCTGCTCGGTTGGCCGGTCAGAGTGCAAAGCTGTTGGACCACAGAGCAGCCGTGGCCACTTATGGGCAGACACCCACTCTGCATCCACCGATGGCGTTTTTTTGTTAGCTGAGGTGTGCTTTTTATTTTGCTACTATTCACCTCCCCTAGACGATACTACTGCTGTTATTACAAAAACTAACCCGTCAAAGACGGGTACACAATAGCCAGTATAATAATAATAATAATAATAATAATAATAATAATAATAATAATAATAATAATAATACCGGTCGAGTTGGCCGTGCGGTTAGGGGCGCGCGGCTGTGAGTTTGTATCCGAGAGGGTGGGTTCGAATCCCACTGTCGGCAGGCCTGAAGATGGTTTTCCGTGGTTTCCCCATTTTCACACCAGGCAAATGCTGGGGCTGTACCTTAATTAAAGCCACGGCCACTTCCATCCAACTCCTAGGCCTATCCTATCCCATGGTCGACGTAAGACATATCTGTGTCGGTGCGACGTGATGACACTATCAATAATAATAATAATAATAATAATAATAATAATAATAATAATAATAATAATAATAATAATAATAATAATAATATATTATTAATAATATATTATTATATTATATTATTATTATTATATTATATTATTATTATGTTATATTATTATTATATAATAATATAATATAATAATATATTATTAATAATATATTATTATTATTATTATTATTATTATTATTATTATTATTATTATTATTATTATTATTATTATTATTATTATTATTATATGGGTTCAGCTACAAGGTTGCAAATTTTCTGAAGTTGTGGCTGCCTGCCTGCCAGTTTCGACATTCCAATTGTGCTGCTGTCTAGCAAAGTAAGTGAAATTCTAGTGGCTGGTTCTTATGGGTGAGTTACAACGCTGAGCGCGTCACCAGAGATCTTTAACATGGCAAGAAGAAAAACATGGAGTGCCCAAATTCTTGACTACCATTCAATACTGAAGTACTTCAGGCGGGATCGAACCAGCAAAATTTGGATCATGATTTGGTCACTCTATACGACTTATCCACTAAGGCAGTTAGTTATAGACGGATAAAATTTCAGAAAGAGACAGAGAAAGAAAGAAAGAAATAAAGAAAGCAAGAGAGAGAGAGAGAGAGAGAGAGAGAGAGAGAGAGAGAGAGTCTTCTCAGTGCCATTAAGTAAAAGAAACCGCTCGTATTCTCCGTACATACTTCCAAAGAAAGAATTAAAAGAGAAATTGAATTTACTGAAACGTAATGTGACCCAAACGAATTCTATGGAATACTAGCCACACCACATGTGAAGTTTCAATTGTCACTAAAATCCTGTGGACACACGTTTGATATCACTGTAACCTGATCGCACGCTGGCCGCGGTAAACAAACCGGGAAATTGAATTAGGCAAAATCACGTGTGGGTGTCGCTTACTGGGTCACCCAGCCGCACCGCTCATCAACCCGTAGCCTCTGCTGGTCGCACTGTTCCCTGGGGAGTGTGTCACAATATTAGATCGAGAGGACTTACACTAGAATGAGGGGGAAACGGGGAGAAAACTGCCATGATCTCCCCTTAGAGAATATCTCACTGTGCACTGTGGTCGACGTTCTGTTCCCGAGCTAACGGATTCAGTCCCCGGTAAAAATCTACCAGGTGCATGCAGATGCTTTTGCCGGTTTTTGTGGTAAAGGAAACACGTAACTTTCAAGGGAAATTCATTTTCTGTGTATTCAAAATATTGGACATCGGCTTCTGCACACTTCACCCATCTTTCAGGTACGTTATGAATACCATGCCAGAAAAACTGCTCGTCTTTTGCGGCAAACCATTCGTCGAGCCATTTTCCAACTTCCTCGAAATTGCTGAAGTGTTGCTCTGCGAGCGCGTACCCCCATTGATGCGAAGAAGTGATAATCAGATGGCGGCGCCAGGTCGGGGCAGTACGGCGGGTGCGGAAGGATGCCCCACCCAAGCGATTTCAAGGCGTATTTCACTGGTTCTGCTGTATGAGACGGCGCTTTGTCGTGGAACAAAATCATTTTGCTATGTCTTCTGGCCCATTCCAGTCGTGTTTCGATCAATGCGTGATTTAAATTAATCATTTGTTCGCGATAGCGTTGTGCATTAAGGGTTTCACCGGGCTTCAAGAGTTCATAATACACAATACCGCTCTTGTCGACAAGACACAAAAACATTGAAATCACGTCTCACATGTTCTAATCGATGGGGCGTGTTCACCATATGTTTCTTCCAACAAACTATGACTTTCCACAGCCTTTTTCTTTTGATTAAATAAGAAAAGAAATGCATGCCGAAAATGTTCTTTTTCAGGCACAAACATCGACATGATTACCGAACACAGAGGCTAGTGTTTGGCGAACTCAACTTGTGTGTGTTGGTAGGTTAATGTCAGACGAACAAACTGACGAATGTATCAAATTCATACGCTGCGTGTTGCTCACTGGCGCCATCTCTTAGTGAAACCGGAAAAGACTTATGCATACACCTGTTAGCCCAGACTGCATTATATGAAAAGACTGGCAAATTATAAAACCATTAATTTAAGCCTTACAATGAATGATATATAAAAGAGGGAACTAGTCTCTCTCTCTCTCTCTCTCTCTCTCTCTCTCTCTCTCTCTCTCTCTCTCTCTCTCTCTCTTAAACGTTTCTTTACGTCACTATATATATGTCGATATATGTGACGTCATATTTACTTTCTGAATTCACATATCCTGCATACAGTGATGCAATGAGCACATATCCCTTGAATGTAGAATGTATCTTGGGACAGCCCTGAGGAGAAGCCAGACTGTAGACAGTCACAATTCATGCACTCTAGTCGCGGTTGAAGAGAATGCAGAGCTCTGAACTTCAGCACGTGCAAACTAACAACTTTTTTCCCAAACCTCCTTTACTTGAAGAAACTTTCTCAGTCAATAGAATAACGATGAGCCTATTAGTTTAAGGTTCAGATTGGAATTCTCCCTCTTTCTCTGTTCTTCCGAGCGCCAAGAAAGACTTCGAGAGACGAATATGGAAGAGGGAATAATTCCTTTCAGTGCATTCTCTACCACCAGCCTTTAGAACAGACCGAAGTACCCATTCACACAGTAAATTACTGCATGATTAATTACATTTGTTAACATTCTTACAACGAATATCTGCATTCTACAATTTTTAACCACTTGCAGGTTGTAATTTAAATAATTATTCTTATTTATGGTCTTTATCCCAGTTACTTGGTAATGAACACTGACCCTAGTTTTACGGTTGAATTCCCTTCCCAACACCAACCACATGTGGGAGATTTATTCATTACTGCGAGATGATAATGTGATGATTGACAGTGTGATGTGTATAAATGAAGATATGCATTCAGACAATCACAAACACTCAGTCACCGAGTCGGAAGAATTAACCATACGCAATTAAAATCCTAGAGCCTCCGCGGCTCAGGCAGCAGCGCGCCAGCCTCTCACCGCTGGGTTCCGTGGTTCAAATTCCGGTCACTCCATGTGAGATTTGTGCTGGACAAAGCGGAGGCGGGACAGGTTTTCTCCGGGTACTCCGATTTTCCCTGTCATATTTCATACCAGCAACATTCTCCGGTATCATTTCATTTCATCTGTCATTCATCAATCATTGCCCCAGAGAAGTGCGACAGGCTTCGGCAGCCGGCACAATTCCTATCCTCGCCGCTTGATGGGGCTTCATTCATTCCATTTCTGACCCAGTCGAATGACTGGAAACAGGCTGTGAATTTTAATTTTCAGTTAAAATCCTCAGCCTGGCCAGGAATCGAAGCAGATACCCCTCTGAATCGAAGGCCAGTAAGCTTACATTTCAGCCAATAAGCAGGACGAATCATTAAAATCTAATATTTTTCAAAATTAAAAAAATCAAAATTACGGGTACAAGGTTATAGCTTGTATGACTCCTTTGGTGAGCTACTGACCTCTTCCGATCCCGACGGTATGGCATTTTCGAGGCCAAGGGAAAGTTTAATTATTTAATTTTTCTTGCAAAACCGGGCGAGTTGACTGTGCGGTTAGGGCCGCGCAGCTGTGAGCTTGTAACCAGGAGATAGTGCATTCGATCGAACCCCACTGTCGGCAGCCCTGAAGATTTTTTCCAGTGGTTTCCCATTTTTTCACCAGGCAAATGCTGGAGCTGTATCTTAATTAAGGCTACGGCCGCTTCCTTCCCGCTCCTAGGCATTTCCCATCACATCGTCACCATAAGACCTGTGTGTGTGTCGGTGTTACGTAAAGCAAATAGAAAAAATCGGACGGCTTCTTTTTCCTCTTCTGATTAGAGTTACCTGATATAACTTCCCGTTAAGAATAATTACCATTACAACTAGCCAGTATCGAACCCACTACCTTACGACCATAAATCCAACAACTAATCAATAGCATCACTGTGGTGTCAGTCTGATAATCATGAATGGATTTGTAATTAATTTTGAAGCTCAGATTCATCTCCGGTGAGGTAAGAGTGCTTACAATGTACTATGTCGTCTGGTATGGGCAAGAAATTTACCGGGCGAGTTGGCCGTGCGGTTAGGGGCGCGTAGCTGTGAGTTTGCATTCGGGAGATAGTCGGTTCGAACCCTACAGTCGGAAGCCCTGAAGATGGTTTTCCGTGGTTTCCCTTTTTTCGCACCAGGGAACTTCTGTGGCTGTACCTAAATTCAGGCCATGGCCGCTTCCTTCCCACTCCTAGGCCTTTCCCATCCCATCGTCACCATAAGACCTATCTGTGTCTGTGTGACGCAAAACAAATTGTAAAAAAATAACTTATTTGTTACTTTCATTCTCCTATATAATCCTTGGCTCTGACAATATACAAGTCGAAGAGGCATGAGCAATGCTCGTAATACCATTACTAATGCAACTAGTTCCAGTTATAAATAGTGTGAAGGAAGTGTTGATAGGGCGTGGGCTTGGCAAACTGATATGAAATAGCACATTCTAGATCTATTGGCGAACCAACGAGCCCTTGGGCATAATAATTCATTTTGGGATGATCTTGGGAAAGAAGCAGCGATCTAGATTTACGATATCTGCCTCAAGTAAAAATAGGAATGCAGGTAAAACACGCTTGAAATGCCCAAATAAGAGCTACGTGTCAATTTATAGCCTATTCTTAGTTTTCACGAAACTGAGTGTATCCCATAACCGCTCACGATATTTCTAATAATACTCTTTTAATAACACTAAATCTCCCAGCAGGAAAGTACAGTATGATGACATACCAATTTTTTAGTTCTATGTATTCATGTCACCAAATTAACATTTTCCACCTTCTTTACGAATATTTCAAACTAGCTGCCGTCGCCACCGTTGAAGGGAGAGCTAATGAACAATTGTATCAATAATGTTAGGTACTCGAAGTGAGTGGCAGCAGAAGAGATAGAGCACAACTCAGCTTACTAAGGTCAATCACCGAGCTCGATAGCTGCAGTCGCTTAAGTGCGGCCAGTATCCAGTAATCGGGAGATAGTGGGTTCGAGCCCCACTGTCGGCAGCCCTGAATATAGTTTTCCGTGGTTTCCCATTTTCACACCAGGCAAATGCCGGGGCTGTACCCTAATTAAGGCCACGGCCGCTTCCTTTCCTATCCCATCGTCAGCGTAAGACATATCTATGTCGGTGCGACGTAAAACAAATAGCAACTAAGGTCAATCTGTGTTAACGTTGCACTGTATCTATACAGCATAGTGCACCGGCCCCTTATAATTCTTGAAGACACCGCTCGTTCTTTTCTACCGTCGATATTGCTTTGCTTGCAATCCATATACTTCTCTGTTACGAAACAGGAGTCTGTCCTGCACAGGAATAACTACTGTACGGCATCCTCACATCGAAGAGCGCAGATCATTCAACAAACATATCGTAATAGAAGTTAATAGGTTGAGCTAAGTGGTCTGCTGCGGTGGAATGCTAAATGAACGCTATAAACCATAGGTGGGCAATGAGAGAGCCCTGTTGCTTTTGCTGACGGCATGGGAAGAGCCGACAGTAGCTGACTTCTAATAGTTTGCGCTGTAATGACTAGATGGCGATATGAGGAGTCAAGGCGCAAGCAAAGCCACAGCAATGGACCTGACTGAGTACATTATGTTTACACAAATACAGTCGTACAGTTCATTTGTCGTTCGTTGTTTATGCTATATTCGCAAACAAACTTTAATGTTGGCCTATAGTATTTCTATGAGTACAGGTAGTTGTCAAAGGAGTATTAAGTTGTAAGATGTCAAAATAAGCACACAGACAAAAACTATGGCAGAAAAATAACTTTATAGGTATGTTGTGGCATGGGAAATGGTTAACGTCCTTAAATATTTTGAAGAGGGCCCTATATAAAGACATGCATGGCGGATGGGAGTAACAAAACCGACACCGATACTTAAAAGTTACGAAATATAAAGTTTTGCTTATCAGTTAATATGTCAATAGGTAGGCATAACTTATATACTGTATTATTTATTTATTTATTTTTCACAAGTATTTATTTGTAATTACTTTCTAATTTAAATATACCATTTCCGTTTTGAGAATGAGGAAATTCAATTTGATCTGTCAGACACGTCCATTCAGAACTCGCACGAATCTTTCTGTCTGTGGCACGCATGAATGATTTAGTCTAGCTCTGATGACAGATTTGGGGGATGAATTTTCAAATAGGACTCAGGGATAAAGGCACGTATGGCCACCCTTGTTGTAGATGACGGATAATTTACCAGGTTATGAAATGGATGCTTTACGTTGAGTATGCATCCAGAATATTATTATGTAATGTTTTAATGTTCATGCTTTATTAAAATTTATTTATTAAAATAGCATACGAAGAAATATATATATATGCAAATATCATATATACCTCAAAATTAAGTATGGGATAATAAAGAGAACTTTCCCCACGTAAAAATTCTCTTCACGCCACATATTTTATTAAGATGAACACCGCGTTTTGTTTTCATGTAGCGGAATTATGTTTTATGTCGCTAACGATCGCAATAAATGGCAAGACTTAGAAGCTTAACGGGTCGTCCATTAATGTGCTCCAGATGTCTGAGACAGTATGGGAGGCAATGAAAATCAGTTCAGCGGAGTTGGAGCAACAACTTAAGTTCAGACCATTTCAGGGTCTATAATTCTCCCTGATACCTAAATTACTTCTCAAGTACACCAGCTGTTGCAGTATTTGGGTGCTACTACACACCACGGCTTGTCACAAGTAAAATATAATTTATAATCAGGGACAGTTTTCAGGTATTTTTATCAACCATTTAACATTCCAGGAATGTGGTAAATTCAGTTAAGTGTCGATTGGGGGAAACATGGTGGTGAGCATGTCATATATTGAAGACAATGGGAAATACAGGATTGATAAGTACTGTATTACAGGACTGAATACGCTCCGGCAACTTTTGATTTAAAAATCCTCTATTGCAACTCTGGCATATAAGCCTAACGCTAACATAATGTAGATATCTTTCTTCAGGTCTTTTTTTGCTCAAAAGCTTCGTAATTAAGTATGTTTTTCTTCTTATACTCTTGGCTCAAATTTCAATTGACTTGACGGTGAAACAATATTCGGCGTCTCCAGTTCAGATATTTACTTTTGCTTTTGGTTTTACGACGCACCGCCATACACAGGTGTTATGGCGACGATGGGATAGGGTTTGTAAGGAAGCGACCGTGGACTTAATTAAGGTAGGCCTACAGCTCCAGTATTTGCTTGGTGTAAAAATGGGAAACTGCGCAACGCCATTTTCAGGGCTGCCGACGGTGGAATTCGAACCCAACAACTCCCGAATGCAAGCTCACAACTACGTCGCGCAAACCGCGTGGCCAACTTGCTTGGTAACACACTGTTCAACTTCCTGTTCCTAACTTCCACAATGTTGTTTGTACGTGGCGCTGGTCGTGAAATTACCTTGCCTTCGCTCGAAATTCGCAGCTTTCCGTGAAATCCTTTCCCCTCTTGTCGATACAAATCCAGTATCTTGCATTTCCTGTTTCCCGAGCGATATTCCTAGAGCTGCTGCATTAGAGATGGTCTACCCTTTCTGACAAGCTACCTCTTAGTTTTACGTGACTGTTATATTAGCCACGGATTTTCCTTTGCTAGTAATTATCAGTACGCAAACATCAGCCGTAAGGAATCTGCAGCCTTTGGAAAGGAGATTTACTGAGGCACCAGGCAGTTTGGTTTAGTCCAGCACGGCTTTCACATGAAACCACAGGATTTTGTACTCTGTGAAACAATATTTTTATACACGTCTGGACAGTGAGAGATGAAAGACCTAGAATTCTCAAAGTGTTCACTAATTTATTTTTCTTAAATTAATTTTAGTCATCTACATAGTAAATGGTTACGTTACATATTTATACGAAGTTTTCACATCAAAACATATACAGAAGTTAAAAATAAGAAATTCTTTCATGGATATCTTTGTGAGAAATTTACTGAAAACTTGCGTACCAGGTTGTAAACTCAGATACCACTGAAGAAATCAGGTTTGGGCGAAGAGAAAATAAGGTAAATTTTCTTTATGTCAGCGAGTGATTCGTCCCATATTTCATTCTTAAAATACCTCTCCGTGGCAATAGTTTATTCTTGTTCTCCTTGATGTCCGGCTTCCTAGCTGAGTGATCAGTTTCTTGGTCTTCCGGGCTCCAGGTTCGATATCCGGCTAGGTTGTGGGATATTAAAGGTAAACGGTTAATCCCCTTCGCTCGGGGGACAATGTTTTTTTTTGCTAGGGGCTTTACGTCGCACCGACACAGATAGGTCTTATGGCGACGATGGGATAGGAAAGGCCTAGGAGTTGGAAGGAAGCGACCGTGGCCTTAATTAAGGTACAGCCCCAGCATTTGCCTGGTGTGAAAATGGGAAACCACGGAAAACCATCTTCAGGGCTGCCGATAGTGGGATTCGTACCTATTATCTCCCGGATGGGGACAATGTTTGTGCTGTGCCCGTCATCCCTGTAGCTCATAGACCACATACAACACTATTCTATTCAACAACAACACAGTTTCCCCACGGAAGGCAGACACGCCCACACATATCGTAGGATCTGTCCCAGGCCTGTAAGGGCTGCATCCACCTTCCTTCGGCAGATGCAGAATGAGTCTCGGCCCACAAGTAGCCACGGCTGGTTCGTGTTCCGATAGTTTTGCACTGTGACCGGCTAACCGAGCAGAGGAGGTGTGGCCACGACTCTACCGTGGCTCTACGCCTCTGCATTCGAGAGACGTAGAGAGGCTAGTCCCCACCAGAGTGGTTTTCCGTGGTTTCCCATTCTACTGCACTAAGGCGAATGCCGGGACAGTTCCTAGTATAGGCTACGGCCGCCAACCCCCTCACCTTCTCAGTTACACATCTCCTGGCCTGAGGCCCGCCTCCCCCCTTCAGGGGAGGAATGAAAACATTTTTCAGTAGTCCTTTGAGGAGCATATCGCGAGGAACCCGCCTGAGTTCAAGGTCGGGAAAACTCCCACGTACAACGTTTGTTTAATATTACACAATTTTCATCGATCTCTGTCCGGTTCCATGACTAAATGGTCAAAGCGGTCCCGAGTTCGATGGCCACCCGGGTCGGGGATTTTAATCTTCATTATTATCGCTCGGGGTCTGGGCATTTGTGCCACTCTTCAGCATTTTAATTCATTTCAGTTGGGTCCACATCCTCTCAGATATTCAGGTCACCTAGCCTATATGGCGTCAACTCAAAAGATCTGCGCTAACCATTATATCACTCATGTCGACTTATAGGGAAATGCATAGTCCTAAATGATTTGAAATAGTTGAGGCCTGGGTTATGCATCTGAATCAGTATTGCCACCTCACAAGAACCTCGCATGATTGTGATGGCAGCAGAACGCTTATTGTTTAGAAACGTCATATTTTGAAAGTCGCCACATTCTAGAGCCATTGCAAACTTCATAAACTCTTGAAAAATGACCCTGTGGATGCTCTTTTCTAGCGGACACTTTCAGAGAGGATGTAGAAGGCACATGCGTACGAACTGTTTGCATCTCGCTAGAGAGATGGCGTGGAATGACATTAATAGATGAATAAGCGTGGGCGGAGCTTTTAACAGCACAAAAGATCATAATATAAAGATGAAGTTGGAATTAAAAGAGGACAAATCGTGGCAAATATTGATTTATAGGACGAGGAATAGGGATTGGAATATCCAGGGAAATGTTCGATGTATTTTTTTAAGTTCTTTGAAAACATTTAAGAAAAGGCTAGGTAAACAATTGATGGGGAATCTGCAACCAGGGCAGATCATTGATTACTGACTGGACATACATTACGTTGGCGGGGTCGATTCCAGGTCAGTCTAGTGGTATTTTAATGTGCTCAAATACGCCTCTCGCACTTAAAGGAGCTTCTGCGTGACAACATTCCGACACATCGGTGTCTCCGAAAACTGTATAAGTAGGCTACGACGTAAAACGAATACTATAACAACCTTGAAACATGAAAGCGTAGGACGTTATAACCGGGCAAAAACTCTTCTCAATTGGAAGAGAATCTGATTCGAGTCATATAGCCTAAGATCCCAAATTTGACAATCAGTGCACCCTTCCGCTAAGCTTAATATCCTGTACCCAGGATTAAAGGAGACGGCTTAACTGTTGTGATAAAGGTGAGCTTCCCTTCCTGATTGGGTAGTCGAGACGTGAAAAAAATACCGAAAGCCTTCACTCTTCACTCTTTCAGCGGCCTTGACAGCCTATACAGTCATGATACTGCAAATAGTTCAGCTAGTATTCACTGAAGAAGCAGTCGCGTTTGTGACGTAACGATATTTTTAATCTGAACTGGTGCGGCATATACACTGACTGAACAAATGTCATGGGATAGCGGAGCACTGATGCGCAGGTGTGTTGTCTGCGCACCACACGCTCCCTGTGCCAGCGGCAGTTGTATAGGAGACCTTGTGAGCAGTGGTTGTGCATGTGACAGGTGTAACATGGAACGTCGTCGTGAGCTGACACCGTTCGAACGGGGTATGGTGGTCGGTGCCCGGCGGATGGGAAGTGCGATTTCGGAAGTGGTGCGGGAATTCGGCTTCACACGATCAACCGTGCCCAGGGTGTATCGTAAATGGTTGAATGCGGATGTCACCGTCCACAACAGACGAACGACCGGCCGTCCAGTCATCCTCGATGACCGTGACCTGCGACATCTGAGACGGATTGTCAATAGTGACAGACGGGCAACCGTGCAACAAATCACGGCTCACTCACTTCAACACAGGCCGTGCTAGACACGTCTCCCAGTGGACAATCCGTAGGAACATGGGTTCTATGGGGTATGGGAGCCGGCGCCGCACACGGGTACCACTGTTAACTCAACGTCATCGGGCACAACGACGCGCATTTGTCGCCAGTCACCAGGGATGGATACTGGAACAATGGCGTAACGTGATATGGTCGGACGAATCACGATTTCAACTGCACCATGCCGATGGGAGGCACCGTGTATGGCGCAGACCACATGAAGCGATGGATCCTGCCTGCCTCGAAGGTGTGGTGCCGGGCGCTGGTGTCTCTGTTATGGTCTGGGGTTGCTTTTCCCTGGTATGGAATGGACCCCCTAGTTGTTCTGGAAGAGACTTTGAATGGTACGCGGTATGTTGAGCTGCTCGGAGACCATCTCCACCCATTTTTGGCCTTCCAGCGCCCAGACGATTCTGCGGTGTTTCAAGATGATAACGCGCCGCCACATCGCTCCCACGTCGCCCGGGAATGGTTCCAGGAACATGCTGCGGAGGTCCAACGACTGCCATGGCCACCCAGGAAAACCGATATGAACCCTATCTAGCATAGCTGGGATGTCCTGGAACAAAGGCTCCGTGCCATGGATCCCGCACCCACGAACAGACCAGCATTGGCGGCCGCTCTGCAAACGATTTGGTGTCAGCTACGTCCAGAGGACTACCAGGGACTTGTCGACTCGCTTCCACGGCGTCTCACTGCAGTTCGCAGGGCCAGAGGAGGCGCCACACGCTTTTAGGTGACTATCCCATGACATTTGCTTAGTCAGTGTATTTTCACAGCCTGTTTCCAGTCATTCGACCGGATGAGGAATGGAATGAATGAAGACCCCATCTAGTAGCGAGGATAGGGTCTGTGCCGGTTGCCGAAGCCTGTCGCACTCCTCCGGGGCAATGACTAATTACTGATGGATGAAATGAAATGATATTGGAGTGTGTCATGGGAATGAAAAATGACAGGGAAAACAGGAGTACCCTGAGAAAAACCTCTGCCGCTTCCACAAATCTCACAGAGTGACCGGGATTTGAACTACGGAACCCAGGGGGTGAGAAGCCGGCGCGCTGCCGCCTGAGCCACAGAGGCTAGAGTGACATATATTTACGTATCACAAATTTCACATTCGTTAGTGAAATCAGTGCTATCGTCTAGATGAAGAGCTAGCTGCTGATGGCGTTTCCTTCAACGTTCTATCAGAATTTAAAAGTTCGAGGGTTCAATCTTGGCCAAAGAAGCCCATGTTTGAAAGTATGCAAAAATCTTGACATTTACAATATTGTAAGTAAGTGTAATAGCTGAGATAATAATCATAATAATAATAATAATAATAATAATAATATTATTATTCTTATTATTATTATCGAACCCACTTCTTGGTACTACAGCCCTGATGGGTCTCCAGCTATCAAGTGACCGCTGCTTAGCACAAAGGCTTGCAGATTACGAGATGACAAATGGTCAGCGCGCGGAATCCTCTCGGGCGTTATTTTTGGCTTTTTAGACTAGGCCCGCTATTTCACCGTCACAAAGCTTTTCGATATCACGTATAGGCTGAGCAAACCCCAAGCCATACCTCAGATCCACGTAAAAAAAACAAAAAAGAAAGAATGACCTGGCTGGGAATCGAACCCGGGGTCTCAAACAAGTTGTTAAAGGCATTTCTAAATTAAAAATCACGAGGGGAAAATGGAGGGCAAAAAATACGAAGGCCTGAAAGCACTGGTAAAATCCTATCCTCCTCGACTTTTAGCTTTGCTGTCGTATGGCGGAGGGGTGAATGAACCTCGCTACCTTGCGAACTCTAAGTTTGGCTTTGTGGTGGTGGGGGGAGGTTTATTTTTTCTCGGTCGTGGCCACAAAATAACGATACATGTTTCCGTATCCAGAACGCAACCGCGAGTTGGAAACACACAGGCACTGAACATTAAATGTATTATCTTCTTCCATTCGCAGAACTAAAGATTGAGAATCCATCTTGTTGAGAGGCGGTGGTATTTGGCGTCACACGTAGTAGACTATATGCTGAGTACTCGCGGAGGAGGGTAACGTAATTACCGCCGCCACGGGACTACTTTGCCTCACCACGCATGCGCCAGACGAGGCGAGAGCGAGTCAAGAGTCGAAAATTACGTCGCAAACTCAATAACGCGGTGCAAATGCAATCTGGGGCATGTTAGCCGGCCACGTGGTCCCAACGTCCCGTCCCACGCCGCGATGCTCTAATACTGTTACGTCGAGCGTCGGGACGCTGTACGCAAGCACGGGGCACATGTTATCCTATTTCTGTATTTTAATGTATTATTTTCTGAGAAAATGAAATACATGCATTGGATTTGGATGTTTCAGGTTCCTCAGTCGTACTGCATGAATGAAACTAATGAAGACCATACAGGTAAAACGACCAATATTTTTTAAATAAATAAATAAATAAATAAATAAATAAATAAATAAATAAATAAATAAATAAATAAATAAATACATTTTACATAAATAAAATTCTATGTTTTAAACAATTTTATGTTTTAAAACTTTTGTTTCTAGATGTATTCACCACATTCTGATTTTAAAACTACCCTTTCGTGACAAAAGGCCCACAAACACGGTTCGATGCTCTTCAGTTAAATGTGGTGCTCATTCTATTCGCTACGGTATCGACAACATTTTGCGGTAGTGGTCGTTGGGATTTCAGCGAGCATTATAAATGGTATAAAATAATTAGCTGGAGTATGTGAGAGAGAAAATTGAAGTATTCCCTCAATAATGCAGTAGCCACTATAATACTGCAGGGGCTGCTAAGTGGAACAGTGTGTTGCGGTCACACACATACACACTCACACAATTCAATTATAGCAAGGTGAACGTAAAGCGTGCTGGGGAAACAATCATAAAACAGAGCTTTATGCCGTCTCAACAACGACAATATTTCCCGGAGTTATGGCTAGAAATAAGGGCGCCGAGGCTTATCCCGCGGGGAGCCACAAATTCACTTCGCTGTGAGCTGATCGTGAGCATCAATGACCAACAGACGACTCTAAAGTACTACACTTGAGGGCGCTCTGATCATCCAGCTGTGTACTGTACACTCGCCTCATGTTTTTCACTAACAACGAACGTGCATGAAGTTCCCGCTTGGGATCGTGATGAAACTTCCACATATAAAAGAAATACTCACGATGAACATTTAGAAATGCTCGATTTCGCAATGTCCCATAACGTAAACCCGAGTAGTACAAAAATTTGGTTGATATTGAGCTACACCAACAGTAAAACACCGTGATATTTATTTATTATTCATTAGTGCGTTTTGCAGTGACAAAGTTAGGGCTCGAAGTCCTCTGTTACACTTAACCACATTCTAATTAAAATCTAAAATAAAATGCTGAGATAATTAAAATAGTTAAAACTACATTAATTAATATCAATCAGACACTACTGATCTGCATTTAAGGCAGTCGCCCAGGTGGCAGATTCACTTCAGTTGTTTTCCTAGCCTTTTCTTTAATGATTGGAAAGAAATTGGAAATTTATTGAACATCTCCCCTGGTAAGTTATTCCAATCCATAACTCCCCTTCCTATAAACGAATATTTGCCCCAATTTGTCCTCATGAATTCCAACTTCATCTTCATATTGTGATCTTTTCTACTTATAAAGACACCACTCAAACTTATTCGTGTACTAATGTCATTCCACGTCATCTCTCCACTGACAGCTCCGAACATACCACTTAGTCGAGCAGTTCATTTCCTTTTTTCCCCCAAGTTTTCCCAGCCCAAACTTTGCAACATTCTTGTAACGCTACTCTTTTGTCGGAAATCACTCAGAACAAATCGAGCAAATCGAATTAAAATGAATTTAAATACATTACTGACTAAATTAATATTAAAAACTGTTAGAACTAACTAATCCTCAGACATGCACACATTCATACTTCAACCATTCAGTTAGCCGTCCTCAGCAGGCAACCTTAAATCTCTGACCTCAGCTGGCAGGGAATTCTATAATCTGGCACCGGTCACCACATATGACCCATTAATTTTATTTGTGCGGTGCACTAGAATAGAAAGAAAGTATATTGAACGTGTATTTAAGTTTTGAAATTATCCTACTTGTTGACAACTTAAGGGCTCGTTTCCAAAAGTCACTTTCAAAAAAATTGATTTTTCACGAAACGTTCTTTTTGAACAGGAGCCTACTTAGGTAATAATACGTCATGATGACAAATATTAGCAAATTAATATTAAGAATAATGTTAACGAACTAAAACCCTATTTTGACATTATTAACGTTAGAATGCAGAGTTGTTTCCAAAAGTGAACTATGTCACTTGACTTGCGTCGATTCTGAAAAACAACTACAGACTTGGTGAGTTTTTGAAATAAATGTCTACAAGCGCATTGTAAGTTACACATTTCAAAGATCGGTAGTGGGCACTCAAAGCAATGGGATTTTAGTGATTTGTTCTAAATTATTCTTATTTACCGAAATGCAAGGGTACGCACATTTTCTTTGAAAATCTCATGAGGTAAACAAGCGGTTGTTGAATTGTCCAACACTAGTCCTTAAAATAACTTAAAAATTAATTAAAAGTTTACTCCCAAGTAACCAAGAGCAAGTGGCGCGTTGCATTGTCTCAGGGGATGATCAACTCCTAGGACCTTTGAAAGGTTTTCATTCCCCTCCCCGAAGGGAAGGAGCGGGCCAACTAGAAGGTGACGCCTTCACTCAGAACGATGTTAGGCCCATGCAGGTGAAAACTATAGCGATGTTCAAGTTCAACTTAGGCTGATTCTCCACGAGCAGGTAAAACGCCGCTGTTCGCCCGCCTGACCGCTCAAACTTTTTGTCTATTCTACACGAGCGGTTGAATTGACGCCTGTAAACAGCGCCCAAAACGCCGGCGACACACGCAGCCATTCTCCACCAGCGATAAACCTGCCGTACTATAATGATGGATGTCGTACGAATAGGTTGTGTTGTCGGAGCTGTTCAACTACAGTTGTTAGCAATATTAAAAAATGAACCTGCTAAGAAAAGACGTTGATGGACTCACCCTGCGTTATCGAATCAGCTCACCACTGGACAATTTAAGTTAGAGGCTCACTTAGTAGTAGTAGTAGTAGTAGTAGTAGTAGTAGTAGTAGTATGACCTTGTCTAGGATTGCAATTTGCTGGGGCTGTACTTTAGTTAAGGCCACGGCCGCTTTCTTCCCACTCCTAGCCCTTTCCTCTCCCATCGTCGCCATAAGACCTATCTGTGTCGGTGCGACGTAAAGCAACTTGAAAAAAAAAAAGAATTACAGTTTAGACCTACTCCAAATTATAGAACCCACAATTCAATAAATAATTCAAAATTCAACCCTGAAAGGAGCCGTTTCGTAAGAAAAGCTTCTTCTGCTTCACTTTTATTAAATCTATATTCATTTTATTCCAAATTGGCAGTGAAGATGGGCTTTCTCCTCTGTCTTTGAGGAAGAATTTGCCTCCAAGTCAGATAGTTTCTTCCCCCGCCAGTGTAGTGAATTGAGATTTTCCGATTCATAGTGTATTCCTAGGAAACAGATTAGTAAAAGGGCATAGTTTTTGCCCTGGAACTCTCCACTATTCGACCCTCCCCCATCCCCGCCGAAAAAAAAACGAAGAATGTTCACGGATCACGGCTGTCTGCGGCTTGGTCATTCGGGGTCTGAAAATTTGGATTGTTTGATCGGCAGCGTAGTACTGTTCGTTAAAAGTGAGACAATGCGTGGTTTTTCATTTGATCGAGTATTTCATATGAAAACATTGCTTTTAATAGCGCATTCCTACTGACATCATTGTAATGACCTATGTTCATTTCAGTTGGGAAAATGACTAAGGCAGTCTTTCTGAGGATGTAAAAAGGCAGTGCCTGCCATTATAATCTAAACTCCCCAACTTGATTGTGCCTGATGGTAGGCAAGCGGGCCTATCGTTACAATGAATATTCCCTAACCCAGTCTTCATATGAGAAAAGACGTTTGGTGACTTTCCCGTCGCGTTTCTAGGGTAACGTTAGGAGCTATGGAATTTGATACAATCTTGCTCACAACGTGTACACTACCTAACCTATACTTTGTATACAATGTAGAATTCCGTAGTGAAGCACGGGTACATCAGCTGGTAAAGAATATACTACACTTCAGGCGGTTCCTATCGTGCGACAGAGGCGGGTGAACTGCTCACTGCCGCCACGTGGAGTATGATTCGCTGTTCTACCGCTAGCGGGAATGACGCCTCTGCTGGCGTTAGGGTACGGCCATAGTGCACCGCTTCCCGCTTCCTGCTTTATCGCGGCGGGCGAGCGGGAAAGAAAAGATAGTGAAAACTGATTGGGGCGGCCATAGTGCACCCGCCTACCTGCGTTAACCAGCTCAAACCGCTTCTACCCGCTTTAACAGGAAATCATTTTTATTTCTTTTCCCCGCTTGAACCGCTTTACCGCCCAACACGCCCGGTCAGTCTGCTGTTTATCTTCCGACTGCGCACGTTGTTCTCACTCTTGCTTTTATAAAACAGAAGCGGATAAAGGCATTTTAATCTCCAAAGTATTTATGAAAAGTGTAACTTGGGACAAAAGGTTGCAAGCCCATGCCTACGTTGTTGACAAAGCATGGAAGGGAAGAGCTGCTGAAATGGGTAAATAATCAATCGATAAACTAATAATTCTGTTTGTTTTCTCAGATGGGGTTCTGCGGAAAAAGTGGAAGTATCTGAGAGAACAATTCGCCATAGAAATGGGAAAGTTCCCTCCCTGTCGTTCAGGTGATGCTGGCGGTCATCCAGAATCCAAATGGCCATATTCTAAATCACTGACGTTTTTAGTGGACACCAAGAACTACATCGAGCAACTTGAAAAACAGTAAAACTCCAGCTCATCAGGAAAAATGAGCATTCTGAAATGGTTGCTCACACTGCAGCTGGGTGTGGAGAGTATTCAGGAAGTGAAAAAAAAAAAAAAAACCCCGCACAGCTCAGGAAACACAGCAGGATGAAACCATAGGCTTGCCAAGAAAAAGGAAGCGAGACGAACTAAGTTCAAAGTATAACCAGAAAATGATACGGATTGAGAAAAAAAGGCTTCTTTGCTGGAACGCGTCATACAAGAATGCAGATGTGACCGATGTGACGACAATGATGATGCATTGTTCCTTCGATGTGTTTTGGCTTATGTAAGCAAAATACCGCACCATTAGAAACCGCAACTCAGAAATAGAGTTCAGCAATTAGTTGACGAGTTCGTTTATCCGAATTCCAGTCATGGTGGTACTTCACACTCAAATGAACAGACCGTTCAGACCGCACTACATGGTGATGCATTTGAGACATTGTGCAACTGTTAGGTGAATTTGTGTTACGTTAAAAAGTGTAATGCTAAACATTTTCATGAATATTTACTTCGTATTCATTCTCTAATAAAATTAGTTTTGAAAAAGTGTACTTTTAACGCTTCCGCCCTTAATTTATCGTTGAAATTAAATGTTTTTATTTTGTTTTATAAGACGATTTACGTCGCACCGACACAGATATGTATTATGGCGACAATGGGACAGGAAAAGTCTAGGAGTGGGAAGGAAGCGGCCGTGGCCTTAATTAAGCTACAGCTCCAGCATTTGCCTGATGTAAAAAGGGGTAACCACGGAAAACCATCTTCAAGGCTGCCGATAGTGGGGTTCGAACCCACTATCTCCCGAATACTGGATACTGGTCGCACTTAAGCGACTGCAGCTATCGAGCTCGGTAATTAAATGTTTATAGCCCAACTATTGTTATAAAATCCTGTTCAAAATTACCACATCATCTCATTTTCCTTTTTGTATAAATAAAACAATCAAAACTAATAATTCAAAACTACTTTCCTCAAAGTTACCGTAAGACGTTCTTCTGGAAGAATTTTCTGTTGGTGAAAGTTACACCATCCTTTTCTTATCCGGTATTCGATTTTATTCAAGATGTAGTCTGTTCATCCATTCGGAAATATTCGTAAAATTTCTCGGGGTGAGCTTTCAGTTGAGGTAACAAAGTACGTTATTCCCCTACTTTAAGGCGAGTTCTGTTCATTTCGTACCGCGCGAGTTGGCTGTGCGGTTAGGGGCGCGCGGCTGTGAGCTTGCATCCTTAATTAAGGCTACGGCCGCTTCCTTCCAAGTCCTAGGCCTTTCCTATCCCATCGTCGCCATAAGACCTATTTGTGTCGGTGTAACGTAAAGCCACTAGCAAAAAAATGTTCATTTCGTGGACGTTTTTAATTCTTTCTTGTTTAATTTTATGATAAATAATATCTGTTGTCAACAACATACACATTAGATCCTCGCGTGACACCTCTATCTTGCCTACTGACAGATGCTTCCGGCCTTCCGCGAGCGGTGCACTATAACCACCACCAACTAGAATCGCGCGGGTTCACCTCGCTGCTTGCAACTGGCGCGGTTTACGCGACAAAGCGAGAAGCGGGAAGCGGTGCACTATGGACGTACCCTTAGACCCGCCTGCCCGCTCATGGACGCGTCCACCCGCGGCGGTCAAACCGCCCGTGTAGACAACTCTACAAATACCCCATAGTTCTGTTCCGCAAGCGGGTTTGTAGCGGGCGAACAGCGGCGTTTTACCTGCTCGTGGAGAATCAGCCTTAAAGCACAGGAGTCGAGTACTAAACCAGCTGTACCGACTGGTTGGTTAGCGTCCTTTGTCTGATATTCTCGGCACTGTAACGAATTTGATATTAGTTCTTTGAAACTGGAACAGAGAAATGATAACAGACAATACTGGTAAATATCCTATTTTCATCCAAATTTGAAGACAGGTAACTAAGATCTAGGCTTTGTTCACTTTCTATCCATCACTAGCCGTAATTACAGACACTACGAACACATAGGTAATCAGACCCCAAGCTATGTCCGGCTGGGTAGCCTTGAAAGTTCATGATTGCAGAATCGAATCTCAAGACAGCCGGTTAGCATTTGAGATCACTTAGCCTGGAGGCTGATATATTCGTGCTTTAAGACGTCGAAAGTCCGAACAGGCGAATTCTCTGCGTACTGAAAGCGGCGTGGAGGGTGAGGGATGATCAGCTTCAGTGATCATATCCTTGACAAATTCCGCGTCATTAAAGAGAAGCTTGTTCTTTGTAGTCGCTCGTTAAATCCTATAGCTTAAACTTAGTTCTGATTCACTGTCAGTGTATCGCTCAGGTTCACATAATTCAGCCTATGTTCCGAGTGTTGAACTAGCACTTGCCGATCTTTCCCCAGAGATTTGTTACGTTCATTGGCATGACGTGAAGATTAATGGCGATGTAATTTGAACTTCTTTACATACCTCGTCACAAATCAAAACGCTCTGCCATTCCTTTATATTATAACACACACACACACACACACACACACACACACACACACACACACACACACACACACACACACACACACACACACACACACACACACACACACACACACACACACACACACACACACACACACACACACACACACACACACACACACACACACACACACACACAGAGAGAGAGAGATAGAGAAGTCGTGGGAGTTGATGGGATTTCACTGATACACTGCATCTCTTCCATGTTTGATACACACACTTCATCGTATGCTAAGGAAAAAGCCCTTTCAGTATCATCTCAGTTCTCTTACAGGTGGTTACAGTGTTCTAAGTGTTATATTTCGTTTTTCGACGGACTGAAAAAAGTGAATGTTATAATGCATGGCTCGACTTAACCATTCCCCTTGCACTGATGGGTTGACGAATACTGCGCCCGTGCGTGTTTGCATTAATATGACTACACTGTTCGAACTGCAACAACCTTTCCACCTGACTGGCTCGTATGTCATATGACTGGAGCCTCTGCCCACCACTGATTTATACGATAAGTTTGTGTAAGAGGATACAATACCATTAAAGAATCTCTTTCCAGGACGAAATTCTAGAAGATCGGGCGTCTCTCAAGAGTTATGGTAATTGAGGTGACCGTACACATTATTATTATTATTATTATTATTATTATTATTATTATTATTATTATTATTATTATTATTATTATGTATTAATTTATGTATACGGCCGAGAAAGCTGAAAAAATTTCTACGAGAATATTTTACATTCATATTTAAACTATCAAAGCAAATTGCGATGAAAAAAAAGAAATTTCTCTACAAAGCAGTGAAAAACGACTCACATAATGGAGAGGTCTAATCACTTGATTTTCGCATTCTGTTTGAAAGATCCACGGCTTTTGTGCGTAAGGGAATCTACTCTTTTGTCTTTTCTGCATGGTAATACAATACCCCGGGCGAAGCGGTAAATGGAGGTATTGTGTCCGACAATAGACTCTGTAAGCCCTAACCATAAAACAGGCTCATCAAAGTATTTACGTTGCTGCTCTAATTTCAATTAATCATTGATGTAAAATCCTGCTTCCGTTCGAACAACAGGATAATAGATAATGACCCAACTTCACAACAGGTTTTAGTTAATACAGGAAGAGAAATACACACGTGGCTAAACATTACATAAAGTGGCGGACAGAGCTGTGAAGAAGTATGAAACGATAATTCTATCTATTTAGCAACACACGCCTACTCTTCTCTTAGTGAGGCTGAACTCTATTGAGATACGGTATAGTTCGTCTGGTTGGTTACTGCCCTTCAATGATGGGCACTGGCATTTCCATGTCAGGAACGGGTGAGGGACAATCCCGCTGGGTTTTTGTGACAACGCAGCGCGACGCAAGTCTGTGTGATATGAAAGATATCTTAGTCAATTTTATACAATTTTACACAAGAACCTCGTTTATCCGGCCCTCATTAAACCGGATCTCCGATTTATCCGCATCGAACATCAAAAATTTTTTTTTTTACTTATACAATATTTCTTTTCCGGGATCGATTCTTCTTGAATGTTTTTTTTTTCCGCCAAGGATAGTTATGGACAGGAATTGGAAGTAATTCGGCCACGGTCTATCAAAGGTACCGACCCGGCATTCGCATGGAATTGGGAATGGGAAACCGTGGAAAACCATTCTCAGGACGGCCGAGATGGGATTCGAACCCACACTCTTCTGAATGCAACGCACTACTTATTTACTGATGGTGAATTCCAAAATGAAACCGTCGCTCCATCAGAAGAAACAATGACTCATGGAGAGGTAACAATGAAGCTGGGACAAACTGATGGCCTATTTAGAATCCTAGACTGAAACCACACCGGCAGAACTGATGTTAGTAAAATGTCTTCGTGATCGTGCTGCGCGCAAACGCTAAGCAAGTGTAAATCAGAAAAACTTACACATTATTTTAGTGCATGAAACAGAGTCGTAAATGTAAGAAAAATGTTCTTTGTTTTTTTGTACAATTGAAAAAATATATTACTGTACAACTTATATTAATAAATAACATAGCTTCTACTGTATTTGCTTTTTTTAGTTTTTCGGATTATCCGGATTTTAGATAATCCGGATCAGTTCCAGTCCCACTTAATCCGGATAAACGAGCTTCTTGTGTACTTACAAGTGGCCGATGAAAACTGAAGTATGAGACAAAATGAATAGTATTGTTCCACGGCTGTTATGTTACTGATATCTTTTTTTTTTTGTCAATTTGCTTTACGTCGCAGCGACGCAGATAGGTCTAATGGCGACGATGGGAGAGGAAAGAGCTAGGAGTAGGAAGGAAGCAACCGTGGCATCACTCAAGATACAGCAACTGCAATAGTCTGGTGCGAAAATAGGAAACCACGGAAATCAATCTTCAGGGCTGCCAGAAGTGGGGTTGGAACCTATTATCTCCCGAATTCAAGCTCATAGCAACGTGATCCAAACGGCACGGCAACCTGCTCTGTCATTGATGGCATTTATCGCGGACTAACTTACCTGGGCCAACGGTGAAGCTAAGTTGAAATACGGAATCGCGCGAGATCTCCGAAGTTAAATTGGTCCTGGTCAACACTTGCATAGGTTACCCACATAACTGACCACGCTACCGACTCAATGGTCCCCGGCTTAGCTGGGCCAATAACTACTTGATGACGATGATGATTGTTGTTTAAAGGGGCCTAACACCTAGGCCATCGGCCCCTAAAGGTACGAACTGTAATGACAATTTAAAAGTTCAAAACCTTCCACTGACCAGAATAACAATGTGATGAAATATGAATGGATGGATATGAATTGAAAAAAATCAATGGATCCGACCGAGAAACTATCATAAACAATGGTATTACTGACCAAGGGACTGCTTCTAAAACACAATCCTGAATCGAGGATGCTTGTTGTCTAAAGAGTGTCCAAAATCCAGATCAAAGGGCCCTTATAATGGTACTTATCGCTAGTAAAGTAGAATCAAGGTATTTCTCATGTTGCGGTACTAATCAAAAGTAGCGTAGACTCGCGGTGTTCCACACATGATGGTACTACTCACAAGTATTGTACGTCGCAGAGGTAACGCAGATCTATGGTGTTTCTCACATAATGGCGCCACTCATAGGCAACGCAAACCCATGGTGCTCCTCGCCTAGGTGTACTAATCACGGGCGACGGTATTCCCGTGGTGTTCCTCATATAGTGGGTACCAATGACAGGCAACGCAGACCCACGGTGTCGATCATATAGTGGTACTAATCACAGGCAACGCCCAGACCCGTGGTGTTTCTCACAATGGTACTAATCACGGTACTGGAAACCCACAGTGAACCACTCTCTGCTGCTACTAATCACAACCTATTGTGTACCTAACATAGTGGTACTACTCGCAAGTAAAGGCGACCCATGGTGTTCCCCGCGTGATGATATTAATCACAAGCAGTTTCATAGTTCTAATACAATCATCCCTTGGTAGCCCCCTTTAGTCGCCTCTTCCGACAGGCAGGGAATATCGTGGGTGTGTTCTTCGTCTGTATCCCCCACCCACAGGGGGTTAATAACTACTTATATCGGTAACATTCAAGCTTTGATAAGGCATTTTGTTGGTTAACTTACCAGCTAGTCACCTAGAGAGTTGTACGGCGAATTATAGGCCTATACAGTACGAGTATGCGTGAACCGTGCCATTTCGTATCATTCGGCACGTGTGTTGCTAAGTCGTATAATTCCGTCCGATTATAATTTGAGACGTTGTCGTCTGCGAAATGTTATGATGACAATTACTTTTTCCAATGATATGAAACATGATAATGTTTAAATACATTTGGTAATTTTCAAATTTTCGTAGGCCATGTTAACTTCTGCCCTATTTGTCTAAAGAGTATCCCAATGTTACCATTATGCCGGACGTAAGGTTCTCTATTGAATGATACCCACATTACGGTCGAAGTTAACTTTGTGTTTTATGAGCCCCTTAATGTACTTCAAGAATTTGAAAACACAATGTCTGTATCTTTAACGGATCGGAAGATATTTGAGGTGGACAACATAGCTGAACTACTCTGTACATATATTAGGTTATACTAATTAACGATACCTTTAAAATAAAATGTGAACGACTATTTAAAAGACTTTCTTCAGCTTATTTCATTTCTTTCTGCGGTCCTGGAGCCACCTAGCTTCATTATTATTATTATTATTATTATTATTATTTTTTTTTTGCTATTTGCTTTACGTCGCACCGACACAGACAGGTCTTATGGCGACGATGGGATAGGAAAGGCCTAGGAGTGGGAAGGAAGCGGCCGTGGCCTTAATTAAGGTACAGCCCCAGCATTTGCCTGGTGTGAAAATGGGAAACCACGGAAAACCATCTTCAAGGCTGCCGACAGTGGGGCTCGAACCCACTATCTCCCGATTACTGGATACTTGCCGCACTTAAGCGACTGCAGCTATCGTGCTCGGTTTTAGTCGGGAGTTTAAGGTCGGATAACCTTCGTGACACCACGTGATTTTTTGAGATGAAAATCTCAACCCAAGACTGACCGCGATTCAAACCTCAGCCTTCCGAGTGGAAAGCCAGCAGCTAAGTCACTCAGCTAATGACGCCCCCCTCACAATGTGAACAACTGAAATTTAAAATATGGTTTTATGACTTGTGCGATACTCCGCACAGGTGGTGTCACAGTATTCTGACGGAGTCTCGTAGGACGAGAGTCACGATTTGATGGATGTACTTCATTGGCAGTTGTAAGCTTTTCCATGTGGCGGCGAACTGATGAGGTACGGTACCACGAAAACCGACCATTAATCCTATTACTTCAATTTTCTAAAGGCGGTACTTACTGTCCGTGAAACTTTTAGTGACACTTCGCTTTACGGGGCTGAGGGGCAAGGAGGGAACTCAAATGTTTCAGTAGAACTACCAACTGAATGAAGCCCAAATCTGAATTGAATCGACAGTAAAATCGATATGGATTTTCCAAACGTTTATCCTAAGCCCACGACTGTATCACATCATGTCTCGAGATTTTTTCACCCCTAACAATATCAAGCATAATAGAATATTTAGCCCGGCCCACCTCTTCGTACCAGGGTAGCCTGGAGATTTGTTAGAATTAGAGGCAGAAAATGTTTTAATCCTCTTAAATCGTGGAAAACTACTTTCCTGTATATGAGGCATCTCAGTCGATTACCGAGGTGGAAGAGCAATAGTTTATTTTCTTTTTTTCTATTACAGGAACCTGCTATTTTTGCTTTTATGCTTCCGAGTAGGATTTCTACGGTGTTTCGGTGATGCAACTGGATTTTCCTCCATTCGAATAGGTTTCAAAAGTTCAGTTTTCAGCCATATTATTCATTGATTTACTGTACAATAGTATTCGAAGTTTTGTAATTACACCGCCAGATGTCTTACCGACGATGTATAATGGACTCATTTTTGGTGCCATGGGTTGTCAATCCATATCTCGAAGATAACCGAGGTGTACCGATTCAGCATTAGGGAGCCGAAGTGTCACTAAACGTTTTGCGGACAGTAGATGTGTAATACGGATAATGTGTTCGTGTATTTCCAGTTTTTTCTAAATTTACCTAATCTAGCTTGCCGTTATGATGTACAAACATGACAGTCTGATGTAAAACCAACCCTTAAAAACTGTTCAATTTTGTTTTTTTGCTAGTTGTTTTACGTCGCACCGACACAGATAGGTCTTACGGCGACGATGGGACAGGAAAGGGCTAGGAGTGGGAAGGAAGCGGCCGTGGCCTTAATTAAGGTACAGCCCCAGCATTTGCCTGGTGTGAAAATGGGAAACCACGGAAAACCATTTTCAGGGCTGCCGACAGTGGGGTTCGAACCCACTATCTCCGGAATCCTGGATACTGGCCGCACTTAAGCGACTGCAGCTATCGAGCTCGGTACTGATCAATTTAAAGGTTAACATATCCATTCTCTGCGACTTGCCGTTGACTTAGGCTTTGGCAATATGAGAGCGACTGAGGTAACTTATCTAGGTAGTGACACCGTTACTTATACATTCCTTCTGAAAGTTTAGCTCGTAGGGACAGTGGACTTTTGTGACACACGTAATATCACCTTGTGGTTCGGCGAGGAAAGCAAAGGAAAATGCCTCACTCCCCATTTATTAGTATCCCTCCTCAATGATGCCAATTCTTTCTCTGTTGGGGCTCCAACTGGTTTTCGGGCTGAGGACTCTACATACTTACAAGGTTTACTATAAAACATTGCAGAATAAAAATCCAACTACAAAGTGTTTTTACGAATTCTGTGTAGGCCATGAGAATTTCTTGCCGTTTCCACGGAAGTATCAACGAACTTGGTTTCTATAAATTTCTACTCCTCACCAAACCCTTCAACTGAATGAAACTCGAACCGCACTAATGACAATTACAAAATCATTAGTCTACCCCTTCCTCCTCCTCTCCCTCGAACAAAAGATTAATCCTCTTACTAACCCTCTCCTTCTCAAAATATATAGCTTCAATTTATTACTGTTCGTGCCGTGAACAGTGGGCACCATTTAATTGGCAATGAACAATGAAATGAAGATTAGGAAGAAGAGGAATCACTTCTGTGCGCAAAGATGCAAGGAAGAACATTTGTTAGATTGAGGCTTTGTGTGTATTGTGTTCCTAGTAGCAGCGCTGGGAACCAAGAGCTGTTCACAAGTGAAAGCATCTTTCCTTCTCACCACGTCCTTCCTCTGTTCAAGGAATAGAGAAACGACAGCTCTACTCAACTTGCCGAACACGCTACGATCAGAGAACTGAACACTCAGATCGGTTTGGACAATTAAAAAACTACTTCTGCTGGGTTTCCGTTCCCCTTCCTTCGAATGTTACTACTTTTTTATCACATATATTGCAGAGAATTTCCTTCAGTGGTTCTGCAGTCAGACCGGACAATTGTTTCCACGTTTCACTGCTGTAGTCAACTCTTTCTTTTTTCATTCGTCTGCTATCGTGATCTAGGGACTACCGCAGTACTTTCCTGCCTGCCAGGGGGATTTCTCTTTCAGTTTCTATCAAGAATATAGAAGACTTTTAAAAGTAAGGAATTCATTCCTTCCGCTTCCTACTCAATGTTGAATGCTCCCCTCTTTCACCGTATCAAGATGTCTATATCAAGACTGTGATGTCAGCCGAGCTGAGTAGCTCAACCGAGTCCAACTTGACATGTTCGATCAGTCTGGTGGTATTTGAAGGTGCTCAAATACGTCAGCCTCGAGTCGGTCGATTTTTTGGCAGGGTTAAAGAACTCCTGTGGGACAAAATTCCGGTACCTCGGCGCCTCCCAAAATCATAAAATTGCAGTTAGTGGGATGTAAAATAATGCTACTACTAATAATTATTATTATGCCTTTGCTAGCGAGATGTATTGTATACACTACACTATAAATTATGGTATGGGCTAGAATAAATTTGTTTCTTTTATTGACCTGCCTCAGTGTCATCCTTGGCTTTGAAAATATGAATGGGACCGAGGTATCAGCGATGCTAGTAATGCCATTCCTTATGCAGCCAGTTCCTGTTATGAATAGTGTAAACATATCGCTTACAGGGTCGGTTGGTCCATGCATTTCAGTGAACTTGACAGACTGACTCGGGGAGGAAAGCATCGGGAAACTACCTCGCTCCTCATTTTCCTAATATGCCAATTCAGCGACCCCTAGGCTGTTTATGACAGCTGTTGGCGGAGCTGTGGAGGACCAAACCAGCCTTTGGGCTGAATACCTACATATATTATACATGCATATTATCATCATTATTATTATCATTATTATTATTAATTATTATTATAAAACGCAAGCTAATAGTTTCACATGACTTTTGATCATATCGTGATCATAGCCAAGGGACTTGTAATTTTACGTGAAATCCAACTACAGGGACTTAACTTTTCATTTCATGAAATGACACATCAGAAGCCAGTGGCTAAGGCATTCTGTTACCACGTCCTATGTAATCTACGAGATACAGCACATGGCTGAAGGGAAACATTAATATAGATTAAAACTAATTAGCACGTCTCTGGAGGAAATGTTGTGAACAAATGCGCCCTTCAAATGACCACACTTTGTTGAAAGGAATATTTGATGTTGATTTACGCTGTACTGCAGAATTCTGACAAGCAAGGAAACGCTATAGAATTTTTTGTTTAGTTGAAATTTGAAATTTCATCTCTATTATTAGAAGTTAATTTATGAAGAGGATAAAAATTCGAAGTTCGATTAAGGCGTGCAGATATATTACAGAACAGAATAGGACTCCTCCCTTTCCTCAGTTTCCGATCATCAAAAACCAAGGAGGAACTATTATATAGTCTCTTTTAGACAACTTAATTTGATTCATGCATTTTAAATAATACTTATTACATACACTACAGTGCTTCAAGGGATAAAATAACATTTTTAAATGCAAAATTTTTGGCACTCCATATGTGATTGAAAGCAAACCCGAACACCACATATAAGGAAAATGTTATTTTATTAAAAATATAGAATGTTCTTCAAACATAGGAAACGTAATTAATAATGTCTTTATGCCACCAAAGAAGCCGACGATAAATGAAGTTACGTTAAATTTTTTCTTCAAAAAGAAATGCAGCTTTCTCCTAGAGTACGTTCTTCACTGGCATTACTACGCATTTCCCTTCTCATCTATTTGATTGCTTTCTAAATAGACATATATAAATGATGGTATAGGATACATACGTTTCTTTCACATTAAAATGCTGAATTTTAATTTACAACAAAATTCTTCCACATGGAAATATATACCCTCCCATTTTGTAGTTATGAATCGTATTATAAGCAAGAATTTTCGGAATTGACTTACCATCTTTTGTCATCAAGTAGAAGAATGAATTTGCTATCTACTGATGTAGTTCCGTTAGTTTCACAATAAGCCCTTGTTTTATGCCTATTAAATATCACAACTAGAGCTAAAAAGTGTTTTATACACATTTTACACATTATTCGTTTTTTAAAGTTCTAGATGTTAAACAGTGTGGATATATTCTAGTACAAATACGCAATCTACCCCTCACTGTTTACATTAGTGTTAATTTTATTCTCTCTTATGTTTCTTTGTCAAATACTCTTTGATGAAAAATAATTTTGCTATCTTTTCCGGAGCGATCCAATCTCTGTACAGTAATATGACAATTGTAAGGAATTATTTCTCTCTTCCCTCTATATTTTCTTTTTTTATTGGACAGTATATATGCTACATTATAAAAAAGTTTTTAGAACTACAGTCATGGAACTATCGTTATTTTTTTTTTTCCTTTCTGTTAGCCCCCATCGAAATAATGTAAACATTTAAAGATTTAAAATTTAAACATGATATCTTTAAAGATAATAAATGTTTTAAACAACTAAACTGTCTGGTCATTTGTCGAACCTTTGTATTGATCACCCTTGATTACGCACCCTATGCAGTTTGTTATTGTACGACATCCAATTAGGAAAAGCGGGGTAGTACTGTATTTAAGGTTCACAGGCTCATATACAAAGATGATGGGGTTTCTACTGTCTCTAGTCTACATGGGAGGGAAGAGGACGATGATGACAAAAACCGTCTCTAATTAGGACAGGGCGCTCTCAGTTCCCTCTTTCCCCAGCCAATCTCAGAAGCAACCAATTACTAACTAAACATAGTGTACTGTCGCTACGAAATGCAAGCGGACAAAGCTGCACGCAATGCGGATGACCACGCACTGAAATTAAACATTTTCTATTTATTGTTGCACAGAGCTCTAGTGGGAAAGTCTCCAATTGAATCTTCATTGGAAATTTGAAATTCGTTCATTATAGATTGATAACCACTTCCATGGGCTAGAGCAAATTTGTTAGCCCACTTTCATTGACCTGCCTCAGGCTCACCCTTAGCTTTGACTACATGAAAGTGACTGAGTTATTAGGGATAATAATAATAATAATAATAATAATAATAATAATAATAATAATAATAATAATAATAATAATAATAATAATAATAATAATAATAATAAAAAACAGCAACATTTGGAGGTCTATGAAGAAGTTGGGTATCTTTCCACAAATTGATCCACAAGAAGAGCTGTTCTTGTTGTTACATGCGTATGGTGATTGATCCTACTGTAAGTTTTGAGAAAAACGAACGCTAGCCTCGACTGGTGTGTGAGGAGAAGACCATATATGAAAGAAGTGTGAAATTAAAAAACTGGGAATTCACTAGGCTTATGCTGAGAAGACGCCGAACTTCCTACAAATAAATAAAAAATCAATCCCGGACATTATCATCCAGACCATAGCGGAATCTGTGCTGAAAATTTCGCTGCTGGGTGTTAGACGCCATTTGTACTTGAAAATTAACAACTACGCTACCCTCGAACGCGGGACCGGCAGTAATTTTCAACAAGAACATAAAATAGAGCATGGTGGTTGCCTTAAATCCTCGTCTAGCTCTCGTAACTGTTGTCGGTGGGTTACGATAAATATTATTAATTCTAAATTCATTTGAAAATATATGAGGGATGTAGCCCTACATGTTATCAATGAAGACAGTTCCGTTACACAAGTCATGGGCTAAATTTTGATAAATTAGAATATAAATAAAGCAGATTTTAAAATACTAAGTACCGAGCTCGATAGCTGTAGTCGCGTTAAGTGCGGCCAGTATCCAGTATTCGGGAGATAGTAGGTTCGAATCCCACTGTCGGCAGCCCTGAAAATGGTTTTCCGTGGTTTCCCATTTTCACACCAGGCAAATGCTGGGGACGTACCTTAATTAAGGCCACGGCCGATTCCTTCCCACTCCTAGCCCTTTCCTGTCCCATCGTCGCCATAAGACCTATCTGTGTTGGTGCGACGTAAAACAACTAGCAAAAAAAAAAAATACTAAGTCAGTAGGAGGGAGGGATGATAGCCAGTATGTTGGGTAGACCGGATTATTCCTGATATCTGTACGGAGTTGTCAATATGGACTCTTTCTTTTTATGTGCGCTATGAAACCACGCCGAGGAGCAGCATTCGGCTGTTGAGTATGCAACGTCTAAGGCAGAGCATCACTAAGTATTTCCTGAAGCACCAAATGAGGTTTCACGAGGACGCTACTTTAAGTTTTAAACTTCGATGCAAGGTTTTATAGGTAAAAAGAATATCAAAGAAAATAACGAGATAATCAGAGAGAAAAATGACCCCCAGTTTCTACAAGGAGATTTGGCAGATTTGATGTTTCAGCATTGCGGCAGAGCCCGTGGTTCACAATTGGTCTCTTCAATCATCTAAGGACCAACAATCGGCAACACTAATGCACTTGTAAGACTACTGTTAGACTCACCGGCGAGTGATATGATTTATTCCCCACTTTACACATCACTTTCCTATTTTACTTGACAGATAAAACTAAATGAGAAATTTTCTACAACAAAATTTCCTCAATTCGATAATAATACAAGATAAACGGAGGAGAAAATTGGAATAAATACCCTCGCATTGTTCAGGAACTCGTAATTTGTGGAACGTAGTGCAAACCATAATTATTGTAATTACAGAGATAGAAAGGTCTTGTTGAGCTTAATGCAGGGATAAGCTGCACGAATTGTATGTGTTCATATAATTAATGAACAAACGAGATTTTTTTTTTGTTAGTTGCTTTACGTCGCACCGACACAGATAGGTCTTATGGCGACGATGGGATAGCAAAGGTCTAGGATTTCGAAGGAAGCGGCCGTGGCCTTAATTAAGGTACAGCCCCAGCATTTGCCTGGTGTGAAAATGGGAAACCACGGAAAACCACCTTCAGAGCTGCCGACAGTGGGGCTCGAACCCACGATCTCCCGGATGCAAGCTCACAGCCGCGCGCCTCTACGCGCACAGCCAACTCGCCCGGTGAACAAACGAGATTAGAAAGACGCGACACGGTGAGGAAATGTAAAATCATTAACGAAAGCTATGAGAAATGACAAAATGGCGGCAAGGTTCTTCGAATTACTGAATTAATGAAAAATGGAAGTATGAGATAAGAGGCATGAGAAATGGTTTTGGGTGAAGGAACCGCTTAGTACAGGAAGAGCTCTCCGTATGATCTACTACTGCGATTATTTAAGTACATTTATCATCACAGCATATTAATCACGAAGAAACGCTTTGACAATGTTCTTCTATAATGACGGGCGTTTTACAGTTCTGAATATTAGAACACCCCCGTAACAACTGTCGCCCATTTTTCTCCGTGTGATAACAGGACAAAGTGTGAGATGTCAAGTCAATAACATTACACATCACACAGAAAATGTTAGTTACAAGCTACGGAAATTTTAAAGCGCACAGCATTTTAACAGTTGCTGAGATAAAGGTTCAGTGTTAAAACTTACAGCGGACGAAGTAGGTGATTGATGAACATTATCTTACGTAACAGAAAAAGAAAATCGTACTTATCGATATAATTAAGATCTACAGTACTGCATAACTCTCCATCAGAGATACCCCACGAAAGTGAAATTTCCATCCCCATTCACTCCTGTTTGCGTTACATGATTATGATGATGATGATCATTTTTCGTCCAATTAACAACTTCTACTGTTACCGCGAGGTAGAGGTGCCGAAATTTTATCTGGCAGGTCTCTTCCGTGCCGATAAATCTACCAGTAAGAGGCTGGCGTATTTGACCATGTTCAACGTCGTTCTTATATTAGCAGCTGCACTGAAAACTTCACCTCGGAGAATATTTGACGGACGAAAACCATTGTCTTCACACAGAAGGTTGTCGTAACAAATTATAACGTATAGCAGAAATTAAATACCATAGGGTATTAAAAGCAGGAAGCAATGAGTTGCTTTACGTCGCACCAACACATTTTGAACAATATGATTGCACTGATTTAACTTACAGTAGATGTATTCGAAATTCTCGTGAACACTTGAATATTGCAAGAGATGATATAGAACTGATAGTCTGACAGTGGAAACAACTGAAAAGTGAACAACTTTGCTGGCTGCGTTACCAACCGAGAGCGCCTACGAAACATGTAAGCATGGTACCAACTTCAGTTCCGGAGCACAGTACCATAGTGATTCTGTTTTCTTAAAACTTGGGAAAAAAAGGTGCCGGTACTGCGTACCATTGCATACCGGCAGGTAAAAAGAAGCACTGGTTACACGTAACAATGTACAGTAAGAATCCGATCACGCATCAACCTCCGTGCATATATCAAGGTTTCTTCTTTCTCTTCCCCACCTTGTTCAAGACATTTATCAATCGAGTAGATACGGGTCAATTCGTTAATATTTAGATGATATTCTTTATCAATGTTTAATAATAATAATAATAATAATAATAATAATAATAATAATAATAACGGGTTCGATTCTCAGCCAGGGCATGGATTTTTACCTGGACCTAAGGGCTGGTTCGAGGTCCACTCAGCGTACGTGATTACAATTGAGGAGGCATCTGAGGGTGATATAGCAGCGGCGGTATAGAAAGCCAATAATGACGACCGAGAGGAATCATTGTGCTGACCACACGACACCTCGGGATCTGCCGGCCTTGGGGATGAGCAGCGGTCACTTGGTAGTCCAAGGTACTTCAGGGGCTCTTGCGCCACGGGGTTTGGTTTGCTTTATTATGTAGTTTCAGTTTCCAAGAAATTGAAGACAATTTTTGCTTGGGGTGCACTTCGTTTAACAGAGAAATATATTTTTCGCTTAGCGAAGACACCTAGACCTTTCCGAACAAAATAATATGGTGTATTTTGTATGTGGTTCACAGAAAACATTACCGTAACATTCTTTCAAATTTTTTAAATATTAATCAATTGTTTATTATGTGTTAAATGTTCGAAGAGTTAAGAACATTTTTTAAAAAGGAATGCTTAAAATACGATGTCCTTTTATCTATTTGCTTTACGTCGTACCGATACAGATAGGTCCTAAGGCGACGATGGGAGAGGAAAGGCCTAGGAGTGGGGAAGGAAACGGCCGTGACGTTAATTACGGTACAGCCCAAGCATTTGCCTGCTGTGAAAACGAGAAACTACGGAAAAACCATCTTCAGGGCTGCCGACAGTGGGGTTCGAACCCACTATCTTCCGGTTGCAAGATCACAGCTGCGCGACCCTAACCGCACGGCCAACTCGCCCGTAAAAATGCGAAGTCGTGGTCATAAAAGCATATTTTCAAGAATATTGTGATTTTCCTTCGTTACTGGGTGCATGACACGTAACTTATAGTTGTTACGTTTACATGAAATAAACAGGTTAACATCTGATATCTAACATAAACAGCAAAACTGGAAGGATAGTGTGAGTCCCTGGGACATGGCTGAATATCAGCAAAGACTATACATCCTTTCTGAGATTAATTGCTTATGATCCTGGGCGTCTGTAAGCAACACAATTACTCTCATGACATCAGACAGGTATTTTGTTAGGTACAGCGACGCCCTCTTCCACAAATCCTGTAACTCTTCTTACTGCACTACATCAAGACGAGAGTCGCGTCGCAATTCATAGTTCTTCCAACACACGAGTTCATGTCAGTTAATATAGAAGTCTGAGTGACGGAGCATAAATTATACCATTAAAGAGAGTAGCAGACGTCTCTGAGATATTAAAACACATAACTCGACACGTCGTGCAGAGGACTTTAATAGACTAATGAACTAGATGTGCTATCCTTATTCCAGGTAGACTGAATGCTTTACATTCACCTCTACAGCCTTCATCACACGTTACCTAACAAATTTTACGAGTCTTCCCATTATTTTTGTTGGAATATATTACTGTATAGCAGTGTTTCAAAATGAAAATGTCTAGTGGGGAGGGAAAAGGTGTTACCCTCAAAAGAAATTATGCCCATCAAATCATCCTTCTCATCAACATCATCCTCTCCAGTTGCGAGTGTTAATATGCGAGCTATGAGAGGAATAATAATAATAATAATAATAATAATAATAATAATAATAATAATAATAATAATAATAATAATAATAATAATAATAATAATAATAAATCGAAGCTATTCGGAAGTTCATGAAGGAAATTCAAGAATAAGCACAACTCTTTTTGCGAGGGGATACTGAAGTGGCCACCTGCAAGTAGTGATTATTCAGTCGTGTTGTGAAGTGATGTGATCTGAACATGTTTTGAAACAAGACTTTTCTTTTAAAAAACACTTAGCATCGTAACAATATTTTTTACCATGCACTACTCGGGTGATAATCACATAATAAAATAATTTATTTAGTTTACTTCATGTTAATATTCAATTATTAGATCAATAAATACTAATTTTGTGGTAAAAAGCTTGTTTTTCGCGATTAAGTTACCTGAAATATGTTAAATTCTGACAGCGACAGGAGAAAGGAACTATGTACATTCAAAAAACAAGTATTTCTGTAATCCCTAATGAAATAAAATCAGTTCTCTTAAGTGCTTAATAACCGCGATAAGCCATATATCAAATGGTAGAAAAAATGAATTTGCTCAGCGCAGTATTTTATTCAAAGCTCAGTTTTTGTTTCTCGTGAAAAGTTAAAAAAGACTGAGTTCTTTTCTCCATCGACCGATTCAATTAAGGTACAGCCCTCCTATTACAGTTTATTCTTTATCAATCACCAGGCCACTTCCAGCAGTTATCAGTACAGGAGCGAGCTGTTATCTTTATTATTACAAATTCTTATTATCGTGAGTAGCCTCGCGATTCTATGGCACCCCACCGGGCAGTGATCACTGCGTGTAGGGCCCACTATACCTATCATAGCTTGTTCATTACTTATAACTGTAAATTAGATTTATTCCCAGGGCTAACGACTCTCCGGAAGTGAGTCGACCGTGGGCCATTTGTTTCCAAATACTATATTGTTCTGTTTAATCGAATTATTATTTTGCCATCGTTCTTAAGCAGGGGAGTTTATACATTCTATATTTGCTTAGGCTATTATGGATTTGAACACTGTATTGGGCGAAGACCTGTAAGGTTCAATAAATCCTACTATAAGGTACAGCCCCACCATTTGCCTGGTGTGAAAATGGGGGAACCACGGAAAACCATCTTCAGGGCTCTCAACAATGGGATTCAAACCCATTATCTCCTGATTGCAAGCTGATAGCTACACGCCACGAACTTCCTACCCAATTCGATTGGTGCATGGAGTTTACCGGGTTGTGGCGGGTATTCAGCGACAATAAATTCACCACTCTTCATAAGCAGACGGCGTCTCCACTGCAGCACAGTGTTTCCGCTCATTTTCTTGCTGTTTCACTAAAAATAATTAATTAATTGAATAAATTAAAATAAATACATAAATGGGTGACTTGTTACGGGAAAGTAACGAAGGTAGGTGGCGTGGAAGAACCGCACTGTAAATCGATGGTCAACAGTACTGTGGTGTTGGAGGCGCGCTTGGGGAACAGCGCAATGCAAATTTGATTAATGGATGCCAAATTATTGAATAAAATAAACCTCAAACATCCCCACACGATTACCATGGCGCCACACTTTACTCATAACTATTCATCGGATGCGTCTGGAGAGCCATAACGTACACGAAACTGTGTGAAATTACAGGTGCCATGCAACTACAATGTTAAAAACACATTACATTCACTGAAGTGATTATTTTGTACTTGAAAGTCACATAACAAAGCCGAGTAATGAGGGTGTAAATACTGGAACTATCAAGAACTTATAAAATCTGTTTTTCTGATTATAAATCCCCTTCACGAAACATTATTACACCCTCATCATTAGAGTCTAGAAATTTGTTAGAATTCGTGTCTTAAAAGTGTTCCAAATATTAATGAAATAAGTGATCAAGGAAGTATGAAAATAATGACAGGAGTACGTTATATTAAATATTTATTTTGTCAAGATATATTCATTTTGCTATAAATGTCAGCGACAGAATATTAATTATTTTTCACTTGGCATTAATCCTGGCATAACATAGTCACTTTCCAAGTATTTGGAGTCAGAACTCTATATGGGTTAGAGCCACTTTTACGGCAGGATGCCTTTCCTTACGTCAACCCTGGATGGGGGATGGGGAGTGATCTTTACTGTGTGTTTCTGCGGTGGCTGTATTTGTGGTGTGTAGTGTGTATAGGAAGATTTGTGCTTTAGAACTAACACGAACACCTAACCTCTGAGTTAAAAAGGAATTAACCCCTTCCGAATAAAATTCCCAGCCTGGTAAGAAATCTAACTTGCGTCCCTCCGAACAGAAGACCACTACTCTGATAATTCAAGCAAAGCATAGGATTCGCATGAAAATGCTCACCAAGCACTACAATATACATTGTAAATAATATACACATAAATATACACATACTGAAATGATTAATAAACGAAATCTATTCAAATTCATTATCTAACACCGAGCGAATTAGCTATGCGGTTAGGGTCGCGCAGCTGTGAGCTTGAATTCGGGAGTTCTAGAGTCCGAACTCCACTGTCGGCAGCCCTCAAGATGGTTTTCTACGGTTTTCATACCGGTTAAATTCTGAGGCTGTACCTTAATTAAGATAACGGCCGCTTCCTTCCCACTCCTAGACCTTGCCTATCCCATCATCGCCGCAAGACATATCTTTGACGATGCGGTGAAAAAACAAATTGTTAAAAAAAAGTCACTATAACTCTCTTATCGTGATTCAAACACGTTGATTCGGTGCATCTGGGGGGGTTCGTCCAAAAAGAAAAAAAAATAATGATCAGTCCATATTACAAATGGTAATTGGAATGGAGATTCTTAATGTTGTTCCAGTCGCCATAATTGACCGATTATTATAATACTGGTTAATTTGTTAAGTGATCATACACAGCAGTATACTACTGAAGATTAAAAGTTGACAGGATAAAATGAACAGTTTCACGAGCATTTTGATAAAACCAATGGTGAAATTTTATATCGTACCTAAATATGACTACTCCTGTATGTGTCTTTATGGCGTGTTTCCGCTGTAATGGGAGATAAAATTAAATGATGATTTTGTTAAGAAGAGGACTGTATGAAAAATAAAACTCATGTTACCATATTGAAAAAAGCTAAACGCGTGTTATTTTACCTCATACATGAAAACACTCGCATCGACACGCTCTTACCTAGCAATTTATGGACGATTTGTTTACGGTTCATATCTGTAATGAAAAAAAGCACTTTCATTACATAGATATCGCAGAGTCCAAACGATCGCGAATGAATATTCTCCTAGACATTCTCTGGACTGAAATAGAAAGTCATAAATACTAAGAAAAAACCTATTTCATTATAGTTAATATTATTCGTAAATCAGTCCACCTTCTGAATGTAAGCAGAGGGATCATCGTGGCCTGTGCGTAGACATAACATACTGTTCAGATCAATAATAGGAGTGTGTTGAGCCGAGTCCTTACACAAACCACGTGAGGTTAAGATGAGCGGCAACCACTAAAACACATTTGTACTGCGGAATAGTATAACCTGCGCAAGTACAGTATTGTGGTATAAAGTGAACCGTGTGTTTGGTCTCCTCCCGCCTTAAAGGACTTGGTTCCTGTGCTGTGCTCCTAGCGAGCTCATTGAAAATTTACTACCATCATTGTGCGTATTTCTGAATGTCCTAGGCATTGATTGTGTAATAAATGTGTCTCTCCCTGTTCCTCACTTATGGCTCCATGGACAAGGAATTCTTTCCGTCCTGGGGCGTCCCTCCGTATTTGCATTTCTTTCGTATGTCGATCGTCTGCCATGCTCCCTCGCGTGTACTTACCCCCTCCCGGCTTCTCCGAGAGAGGGGCGTGATGACGTTGGTATCGGGACCTACCCCTCCCGGCGAGCCAGTGTGCCTCGCCGGGCGGTGGTCCGTCTCACTTACCTGCTGCTCTTGGTGGAGAGCACTACTCTTGGGTCGAACCAAGGACCGTGAGAGGGGCATGGGAGGTAAGATCTACTGGCTTGCTATGTGTTGGTAGGATGATGGGAGGAACTAGGAACTTGTACAGTTATGTAACGCCATGTATCTGGTTGTAATTGATCAGGAACGGCTTGGTGCCGAGATATTTTGTGAAAGTAACGTAAAGTAACTTAAAGTGTTGTACGTTTCTTGTAACATGAAAGAAAGGTTCCAGAATGTTCTGGACGTGTAGTTAGGAAGTATGCGTGTCATTGTGAGTTCACTGATAGAAGAGTTTTCCTTACCTTGTAACTGGCGAGCTGTATATACGTTGTAGCGCTGTAGAGATTAGTAAGACATTTATTTGGTACCAAGGTGCGCAGCTTACGTTATGTTAAACCTTTTATTAGAAGAGTGGAATTCCTCTTATATTTTACAAGGATGAGAAATGGAAACGGGTTAAAACCCTTCTTTAGAATGTTATGTTGGTTTTCGTGCGCTTCCGAATTGGTTTGTTTTACATTGTCTATGAATAAAGTTGTTGTCAAGCTGTTTGAATTGGGACTTGACATTATCCTCTGGGTTGGACCTTACATTTATATCCAGATCCCTGGCCCGCTCTCCTTTGGGTCATCCTGCCGGGGGTACGGCATAGTGGTGGTAGCAGAGCGTGGTTCGATCTGGATTTCCTTTTTTTTTCATTTACTTGCGAAATTTGAGCTCCCAGAGCTCTCTCGTCTCGGTGCTTGTAATTTTGCCTTGTGTGTTGTATCATTTACACGATGTCTGCTCGCGACATTATTTATCCGGGAGCTTTGCGGAAGGAGGAATTGCTGTATGAGTTAGCAATACGTAATTTGGAATCGAAAGGGACAGTTAAGGCCGATGAACTCTTGTTGAGGAACAATTTACATCGGAATGTCTCAGCGCCCTGTTATACCGAAAGCGAGGTCACGAGTTCGGTATCCCTTATTGAGACTAACCTCTCTGATATCGCCTCAGTGATGGATTTTCTGGAGAGCGACGTCGCTTCGCCCCATCAACTTACGAGAGTGCAGGGTCGTTTGATGCATTATGTTCATCGTGTAGGTGATTTGCTGTCATTAGACTTAAAGGAGGAGGTGTTAAATCAGGTTCAGGATTTACAGGTCAAATCTTCTACACTTTTAGAGAAAGTTGAGACTTGGCTAGCTGACCCGTCCATCAAGACTAAGCCAGTGTTACCTTCCACTGCGGCGGTGGTAGGCCGACCTGACCTTGGGCCTGACGGGCAGCGACCTTCCCTCGAGCCGCATTTCTCATCTTTAGAGCGTTCTTCAAAACAGACTACGAGGCAACAGCCACCCTTGTCGCCGCAGGTTTCACCATTTTCGAGTATTCCTCACCCATTGAATAACATGCTGAAGGACAGCCCGCGCTACTCAGTGAATTCGGCGAGTGATGTGGTTGCATTTCTTCGTTTCTTGTCGAATTCTTGGATCACGCTCAAGTATTTGGGTTGACGCATGCACAAATTTTACAGGTGATCTATCCGCATACTGTTGGAGTTCTTTCTGATAAGATTGTTAATGCTATATCGGAACAATTATCGTTGCATCAGTTTCATGCCCATATATTAACTCACTTTATCCCCGCTAGGGCTCTTAATTCTTTGCTGCAACAATTCTACTTTCGTGTGCAACGTTTAAATGAGACCTTATCAGAATTTATTTCTGACATTAAATTTTATGCCAGGGTATTCGAACTTGATTATACGGAGGAGCAGGTGATTTCGACTATCGTGGAAGGGATTACTCCGTCGTATCGTTCTTGCTTGTGTTTTGTGTCTCAGCCTCGTAACTTTGCCGAGTTGGAAGCTATGGTCGTCTCGGCGGAGGGCATTCGACATGCCGACTCGCTTCGCGATCCTGGTCTTTCTTCTGGCCGGGGTGTATCTGAGCGTGCTGTTACTCGTAAACCCGCCCCGTTAAAAATATGTTTTGGCTGCGGCGCGTCTGATCATCTCCGTAATAAGTGCCCTTCTCGATCTCTTCAGGCACAAGGGCCTAGCCGTGGTTCGAGTACCGAGGGGCCGCCTAGGGTTTCGAAGGTTGTATGTTTTCGCTGTGGGACCCCGGGTCATGTAGCGAGGGATTGCACGAAAGGGCCGAAAGGTATCTGACTAGACCGGAAAAAGGCCAGGGACAGGCTCATTAATTCGCCGTCGCCTAGTCAAAATCATCGTACGACTCCAGGTGAACGTTTGTCATCCTGTCCTGCCGAATGTTTGCGGATAACGACCGAGAATAAGGGGGTAGCTCCATTTGTCAAGGCCGAGATTAATAATGAGCCAGTGACGGCACTCTTAGATACTGGAAGTGTTGTTTCCTTTGTAAGCGAGAAGTGGTTTGGTCTGCATAAATCTGTGTGTAAATTTCCCGTCGTCCACCCGGTTTCCTTTTCCTGTGTGGCTGCTAATTCTTCTAGAGTTGAAGTCTTGGGAGTTGTGAAGTGTAAGATTCGTGTTGCTAATTTTTCGTGGAAATTTCCGTTGTATGTGGCCAAAGATTTACCGTGTCCTGTAATCTTTGGATCTGATTTTTTCGCTTACTCAGGCTTGGTTTTGGATATACAGGAAGGGTCCTGCTGGTTCAAATTTTGTCGTGATGTTCGGATTCCTGTATTGCGGTCTAACTCGGGTTCTTCTTTTGCCGTGGTGCCCTCTGAGGACGAAAAGGGCTCCGATCTTAGCCATTTGCCCGAGGATCAGGCCAAGAGCATTAGGGAGTTGTGTGATGCCTTTCCCGAGGTTCTGACGGAAAAATTGGGGATGACTAACTTGTTGGAGTACAAGATAGAGGTCTCAGATTCTATTCCTGTTAGGAGTCCGCCCTATCGTCTTTCTCCCCCAAAAATGCGAGCATTGAAGGAGATCATCGATAACATGTTGCAGGAGGGAATAATTCGGCCTTCCACGTCAGCTTACTCCTCACCCATATTTCTCGTGCCTAAGCCTCAGGGAGGTTACCGTCCAGTTTTGGATTATAGGTCATTGAATAAGAAGGTGATATTGCAATCTGTTCCGCTCCCAGACTTGCATTCCTGTTTTTCGTGGTTCAGAAAGGCTAGGTATTTTACCGTCCTGGATTTAAACCAGGCATATTATCAAATCCCTTTGGCAGAGGAGTCCCGTCATTTGACAGCCTTCGCAACCGACTGGAACCTCTACGAATTTTGTCGATTGCCCTTTGGCATTTCCACTGGCGCTGCGGTGCTTAGTAGGCTTCTAGATCAGTTGTTTTCGGATATTAAATTCAGTTATCTTTATCATTACCTCGACGATGTCGTCATCTATTCGGAAACCTTTGAGGAGCACCTTGACCACCTGCGCGAAGTGTTGTCTAGACTGCGTAACGCTGGCCTGACGGTTAAATTGTCGAAGGTTTCCTTTGCAAAGCCGCAGATGTCCTTTTTAGGCCATATAGTGTCATCTAATGGAGTTTCAGTCGACCAGTCTCGCACCCGGGCCATTGATGAGTTCAGACCCCCACAGGACGTTAAAGGCGTCGCCCGCTTCATCGGGATGGTAAACTTCTTCCGTAAGTTTATCCCTAACCTTGCTAAGCGTGCTGGGCCTCTTAACGCCCTCCGGCGTAAAGGGGTGAAGTTTGAATGGGGTACTTCACAACAAGCAGCCTTCGAGGATCTGAAGTTGGCTATAACTAATGCTCCCATACTTGCGATGCCCGATTTTTCCAAAACCTTCATTGTTCAGACCGATGCTTCAGCCTCGGCGGTTGCAGCTGTCTTAATGCAGGAATCCGACCTGGGCCGGCGACCTGTTGCTTACGCTTCCAGGACCTTGACTCCTCTTGAAAGTAAATATTCAGTCTATGAGTTAGAGGGTTTGGCTGTGTTGTTTGCCCTAGAGAGGTTTCGAATGTATTTAGAACATGTAAAATTCGAGCTTGAAACCGATAACCAAGCGTTGAGCTGGGTCCTGGGTAAGCCTAGGAAAACGGGCCGTCTAGCTCGGTGGGCCATAAGAATATCGGCGTTTCAGTTCGATGTACGGCACATTCGAGGCTCGGACAATGTTGTGGCCGATTCGCTTAGCCGCATGTTCACTGGTCAGCCTATTCAGGATGATGACTCTTCTGACCCTGAGGTCCTAACTTCTTTACCCCTGGCTGGAGCGATCTTGACTGATGCCCCGTTGTTATACCATGATCTTGCAAAATTCCAAGTGGAAGATCCTATCTTAGGGCCTATTGTCCAGCAGTTGAAAGAAGGCAAGATTGTTAACCCATATGTGTTAAGAAATGGTGTCCTTTGCTGTCCCTCCCGCTCTGATCACAAGATGAAAGTTGTTGTTCCGTCGGTATTAGTACCTATGATATTTAAATATTTCCATGAAACTCCTTTGGCTGGTCATCTGGGAGTGTTTAAGACCAGGGAGAAAATTCGCGAAACCTTTATTTGGAAGGGACTGGATGCTGAAGTCCGTGAGATGGTCAAAGCGTGTAAGATTTGTAGGATGAGCAAGCCTGCCCTTAGTACTCGGGTCGGCCTGTTGTCTTCTACCCAGGCTACGCGACCCATGCAACGTCTATTTATAGATTATGTGGGACCCCTCCCCAAGTCAAGGACGGATGGCAATAGATTTATATTTGTTTGTGTCGACGGCTTCACTCGTTTTTCTTGGTTTTTTCCGACGAGGTTAGCCACGGCAGAGTCCACCATAAGGTGTTTAAAAACCATATTTTCTTCTTTTGGTCCGAGCCAGTACTTGGTGTCCGATAATGCGAGGGCGTTCACGTCGAATTTGTTCAGAAAGTTTTGCTTTAGCCTGTCCATTACGCATGTGACAACGTCCCCGTACCACCCCCAACCCTCTTATGCAGAGAGAGTCAACCGCAATTTGCGGGCCGCTCTCATCGCCTTCCATCATGACGATGTTTTGAGATGGGACACTTCGTTGCCATGGCTGGCTTTCGCATTTAATTCTGCTGTACATGAAGCGCATCAGTTTTCTCCTGTGTCTCTTATGTTCTCCTTCGTTCCCAACTCTCCACTCAGTAATCTCTGGAACATTGATGAACTGTTACCAGAGAGGATTGACCCCCTTAACATCAGGGCAATTTGGAAAAAGGCTAAGGAAAACCTCAAGGTGTCCTATGAGAAGAAGAGAGAACGTTACAATGAGGGGCGCCGACCGACCGATCTCGCTGTAGGAGATAATGTTTTTGTTAAGAATTTCGTGCCTTCCGGGAAGCTCGCTCCTAGATTCCGTGGACCGTATGAAATTATTGATTTCTTAACGCCGGTCACCTTGTTGGTAAAGGATCCGGAGACGGAGAGAGTCTTCCGAGTTCATCTTTCGCAAGTAAAGCCTGCTTAGCGTTTCAGCTACGGGTACCTTGGTTTCATGTGGTATGAAGCTTTAACCTGGTTATCTGGAGAGTTTTGACTCATTTCCATTCTTGTCGGAAATATGCTCTTCCCTTAGTTAGTTTAAGTTTGTTCTTTCCTTTTGTAAGAAAAACAAATCTGGATGTATTATTTATTTATTATGAATGATTTAATGTGAGTCCTCCCGGAGTCCTATCGCACCCGTACTGCTCCCATGCCCCCGGTCCGGTCCCCTACACTGCATTGGCCCCCTGTACCCTGTACCGGTGGATGGATATCTTTCGACATCTTTGCTGGCCTTCTGCTTTATTTTACAGTGGACTGGAGTATCCACCTACGCCCACTGCTCCATGAGAAGGGCCCCTCGTGGCTGCGATTCCTGGCGATCATTGACTCCAGCCGCCGTGTCTTACGGCTACCGAGTTCAGAAGGATTGGGATTTCCAGCGTCTGAGTTGCCTAAGGAGGCTCCGAGACGGTCCGCTACTGTGGCCGTTGTCCTGCATGCATGCCGCTCAAGGTTTGGTTGGGTTGTATCCCAGCTATGATGGTTGCCGGCCCTGATGGCCCACCTTTCCCCTGGCGATTGCTGGGGACATCTTCATTGAACTGAATGTTGCCATATCCCGGGATATACTTGTCAAAGACTCGCTACTTCATTGTGGTGTACAGTGAGAAACTAATTTTTTGATACAGCAAGAATGTAAGGTCAGGGATAGGCTTGGCAAAGACGCGCTACTTCATTATGGTGTATAGTAAGAAAGTAATTTCAGTGCTAATCTTGGCAAGAACTCGCTGTTTCATTTAATGTACAGCAAGAATGTAAATTCAGAGATAATCTTGGACTCACTACGTCATTTTGGTGACCAGCAAGAGTATTAATTTTATATATTATCTGGGCAAAGACTTGTTTCTTCATTTTTATGTGCAGCAAGATGTTACTTTTGTATATAGTTATTTATTGTAAAGCAAGAACACTATTGTATATCCAGCAAGTATTCAAGATAATGAACTTTATGCGGCTGATCCTTATGGAAGGAAAACACTTTGGTCAACCCTGGGATGGTGTTTTGGGGGGGAGGTCTGAACCGTGTGTTTGGTCTCCTCCCGCCTTAAAGGACTTGGTTCCTGTGCTGTGCTCCTAGCGAGCTCATTGAAAATTTACTACCATCATTGTGCGTATTTCTGAATGTCCTAGGCATTGATTGTGTAATAAATGTGTCTCTCCCTGTTCCTCACTTATGGCTCCATGGACAAGGAATTCTTTCCGTCCTGGGGCGTCCCTCCGTATTTGCATTTCTTTCGTATGTCGATCGTCTGCCATGCTCCCTCGCGTGTACTTACCCCCTCCCGGCTTCTCCGAGAGAGGGGCGTGATGACGTTGGTATCGGGACCTACCCCTCCCGGCGAGCCAGTGTGCCTCGCCGGGCGGTGGTCCGTCTCACTTACCTGCTGCTCTTGGTGGAGAGCACTACTCTTGGGTCGAACCAAGGACCGTGAGAGGGGCATGGGAGGTAAGATCTACTGGCTTGCTATGTGTTGGTAGGATGATGGGAGGAACTAGGAACTTGTACAGTTATGTAACGCCATGTATCTGGTTGTAATTGATCAGGAACGGCTTGGTGCCGAGATATTTTGTGAAAGTAACGTAAAGTAACTTAAAGTGTTGTACGTTTCTTGTAACATGAAAGAAAGGTTCCAGAATGTTCTGGACGTGTAGTTAGGAAGTATGCGTGTCATTGTGAGTTCACTGATAGAAGAGTTTTCCTTACCTTGTAACTGGCGAGCTGTATATACGTTGTAGCGCTGTAGAGATTAGTAAGACATTTATTTGGTACCAAGGTGCGCAGCTTACGTTATGTTAAACCTTTTATTAGAAGAGTGGAATTCCTCTTATATTTTACAAGGATGAGAAATGGAAACGGGTTAAAACCCTTCTTTAGAATGTTATGTTGGTTTTCGTGCGCTTCCGAATTGGTTTGTTTTACATTGTCTATGAATAAAGTTGTTGTCAAGCTGTTTGAATTGGGACTTGACATTATCCTCTGGGTTGGACCTTACATTTATATCCAGATCCCTGGCCCGCTCTCCTTTGGGTCATCCTGCCGGGGGTACGGCATATAAAGTACAGTAATATTATTCCCCTCCATCCCCACCTCATGAAGACCAAGAAATTCGACCTGTACCGGTACTTCGATTTCGACAGTAAATAGGCTATAAAAAGCTCCGAAAAACCGTGCAATGCGAGTAAATGAGTTTTCATTCGTACAAATAACAGCTGTTAGACGATGACGTTTCGGCCGGTTCCTTGGCTGAATGGTCAGCGCACTAGCCCTCGGTTCAGACGGCCCCGGTTTTTATTCTGGGCCAGATCGGAGATTTTAACTGTGTATGGTTAATTCTCGGGGACTGGGTGTTTGTGTTTGTCCCAGTACATTCCTCTTCATATTCACACAACGTATCAACACCACAGAAACATACAAAAGTGAATATATCCCTTCACCAAGGGTTGGCGTCAGGGAGGACATCCAGCCGTAAAACTGAGCGACACAGTTCGTACCGCTGAATCCATTACGTTTCATTGCTGCATCTTGCACCAAAATTTTCACATAACGGAGATATTACCTGGCTTCCAGAATAACTTTCATACCAGCATCTTTATTAGCGCCACCGGATAATTTGACGCTAATATTGGGCTTCGTCTCATGATCAGACTTATACCGAAATCGCTTATATCTATCAACTTCTGAAACTATATAATTTCCAGGATTTCGAGGAAAATAATAAAACAAATTAACGAAGTAATACTCAACGGACGGATAAATGGAAAAAGGCATGTCTGAAATTGTATTCCTTCAAGTTCTCCCGGAAAAGTCCATTTGGGTACCCTAAAAATATACGATCGCGTGCTTCTACCTTGGTTGTACAAGAGTTAATTTGGTGCTCATTTCTGTTTAGGCTGAGCGAACCTCAGGCCATGAGCCAATCCAGAAGTGGTGGGTTCGTTTCTAAATTTCTCGAAACCGAGCTGGATAGCTGCAGTCGCTTAAGTGCGGCCAGTACCCAGTAATCGGGAGATAGTGGGTTCGAACCCCGCTGTCGGCAGCCCTGAAGATGGTTTTCCGTGGTTTCCCATTTTCACACCAGGCAAATGCCGGGGCTGTACCTTAATTAAGGCCACGGCCGCTTCCTTCCAGTTCCTAGGCCTTTCCTATCCCATCGTCGCCGTAAGAGATATCTGTGTCGGTGCGACGTAAAGCAAATAGCAATAATAATTATAATAATAATAATAATAATAATAATAATAATAATAATAATAATAATAATAATAATAATAATAATTCTCGAATTCCTGGCGGGGAATCAAATTCATATTCCTTGGGATAAACCATGCACACATTTTCCTCTCCCTCGTTAATTTAGGAAACAAAATATCTCAGAACCATAACTTTCCAATCAACTCACATGTTTTTGATAAAAAGGCGAATATTAGAATAATAAATAATGTTCTTGCTTTTAAGTCCCACTAACTACTTCTACGGTTTTAGGAGAAGCTGTGGTGCTGAGAGAAATGAATATTTTTTTTCATCAGGCTTCATCCCCCTGTCAAACACCCTTGTTTGAGACCAATTCTTATTTAAAATCTAAGGCGTATTATTTTTTTTGGCATACAGGTCAGCATCAATTACCCTAACAATAATCGAGATTTACTATATGGATTTTTTTTTGCTAGTTGCTTAACCTCGCACAGACACATCTTATGGCAATGATGGGAAAGGAAAGGGCTAGGAGCGGGAAGGAAGCGGCCGTGGCCTTAATTAATATACAGCCCCAGCATTTGCCTGGTGTGAAAATGGGAAACCACGGAAAACTATCTTCAGGGCTGCCGACAGTGGGGTTCGAACCCACTATCTCCCGGATACAAGCTCACAGCTGCGTGCCCCTAACCGCACGGCCAACTCGCCCGGTATATGGATTATTAATCCGGTGAAAATTAATGAGTAATTAGAGAGGTTTGATTCCTTCAAAATAGAGAGATTCAATGCGGGCAAGACTACGTAGGTACCATTATTGGCATAGAGCGACAAAAACGTTTTCTCCAGTCACGCATTATTGTTTAAGATTATTTCAGTTGAACACCATAATGAGTTGTCTCTCTACATGAAAGTGCATCTCGATCACGGCATGTTGGATTGACATTTCCAAATAACAGGCAATAAGTTGCCTAGTTACGTGAATCACCTAGCAAGAAACATGGCGGCTTTTTCCCATCCCCCTATATACATCATTTCTTACCGGACTATCACGATACAGAGTAAGTCGCTGTTGTCTAGCGACAATCTGTCCATCAAGGTCTATCCAATCTTGGTGCGGATTTGTAATCTAATTATATAATAAAATATATTCCCGTTGACTTTTCAAGAACGGCAAGATTTTTCATGTACTGCTGAGATGATTTGAAAGATTTTGGTATAAACCGCACCTTTTAACTCCCTCTGGTTTAAGAGCTCGAGCTTTGTGAAACATACAGGTTAACGTTTTTTATATATCGATAACAAATCGCTTTCTGCACAACGCAATAATCATATCCCAATTCTAAAGATAACTTACATTTCTTCTCTGAAATCTGTTCATAATATCATCACCATCATCATCATCATCATGATCATAAAATATTAAGTCCTAAGACTAGTCCATTGTCACAGTCTCGACCTTCATTGCTACATAGCTGCTTGCACCGATGTCTTGTATAACACCTATCTAAGGAACGACATTCGAGGTCTTCCGTGAGACCGTTTGCCATCCATCCCTCAGCAATAGCTGTCATTATCTGGGAATGGCATGAAGTGCGGCCCCACCAAGGAAGACGTTCATTGCACATTAATTGCACCAGAGATCTAATTGGTTTTACTCAACGTATAATATAGTAGCAAAATAATTCTAGGAAGTCATGTTATTTATTAAATATTTATGTAAACTATGCCTAGGAACCCATGCAGTACTCTTACAACATTATGAAAATTCTGCTGTTAGCTTCAGTGCTAAATTTAGTCCTTGCTTCTACCTTGTTTGTACTGGATGCCTTCGGTGTAATGTCATTGGAATGATGAAAGGTAGAAAAGGACCCGCCGGTTAGAAATATAAATTAATAAAATAACCAGAAGCGTCGTGTGCAAAGTTATAATTGGAGTCAAGCAGCAAACGGGTGACACCAGACAACGGGTTTGGAGCACGGAAAACTTCATTCAGAGTGTGCGAGGGAACTTTTGTTGTTCCGGTCTATACAGAGCTCCAGGCAGGCAGACGAGGTTCGCTGGCATGGCCATGTTTGTGGTTTATATCCGACCACAAAACCATTATACATTCACGGACAGCATCAGCACTATGCATGTCAAAATGTGTGCGGCTGGGGAAAAACATAGAGCGAATTTGGACTCTTCAGTGTCAAATATATATCAGCGTGCAGGGAGGAAGTAGCCTTGTTTACAAGGACTAGCATACAATTATTCGGGTGTTCGTTTCACATGTGTAGCCATTTTATGAGATTGGAACTTTGGCACTTTAAAACTTCCTATTTTGAGTAGGAATATTTTTGAAAACTCCGAGTGACATCGGCCGCACAGCACAAATCATTTTGTGACCGCAATAAGTTCAAGTCTAGAAGTATGATGGCCAACGGAAGTACATTCCTCACACATACATGAATTCTCGTGCACCACAGATACTCGAGAGCAAGGGTAAACTAGGAATAAACACGAAATTTGGAGGTTTATCTTGCATACAATCGATTTGTAATGATCGAGCCTGTGAAACTTGGTAGACCTTTCAAATTTTGTGGTACAGTGACTAAAATATGACAGACTAAACGATTTTGCAAACAAATTCCTGGAAAAGTGTGCGAATTTGTTACGCAATTCGGGTCGTGCTGCTGCGAGTTGAAGACAGATTTCATGAAGCAATGATCGTTTCAGAGGTGCTAAAAACACCTACGGAATAACTTTAAAATTGGTTACCATGCGGTCGACAGCACTGCAGTCTTACTGTAACATTTGTTAATATGCTAGAAGAAGGAAAAGAAGCAAAGCAAAGTCATCTCCGTACAGGCCAGGAGTGGAAGGTAAAGGCTTCCACTATCCGTAACCGCGGCACTTGATGGGGTTGAGTGTCTAGCTCTTCGCCCGGTCGCGTTTGCCCACAGGAAATAAACTGGTACTCATTTCTTGGTGTAGGATGAGTGCACCTCAGGACCATGTGCACCTCCGGAAGTGGAAATATCATTTCTTGAATATTTCAACTTGCTGACGGGGAATCGAACCCACGTCCTTCCAGGTGAACTGAGCACACCTTCACCGCCCCGGTCAGGCAGCCCCTAATGTGCTAGAAGAGGTCACACCAATTAAGATGAAATTTGATTTGCGTTACTAAGCGGTTATTATGAAAGAAAAGTTAAAATTATTTGCAATAACTAGGAGATGAGACTATACACCACGCAGTCATACATTTTCACGAAACAAACCAGGAAATAAGCAATTCAATAATGCTCCAAGGACCTGTTCACCTGAGCGCTGTTCCTGCATTGCAGGAGGCCGTCCCCCTTAGAGGATATACAAGGCTATATTTATTTATTGTATTTATATATGCAATAAGCAAAGAATGTAAAAACTGAATAAAGTTTGTTCATGAGTTAGATAATATGGAAAAATAAAAAAGTCTCGTATTTGAAACTAATGGCATGTATTATTCATTATTTTTTTTTCTTCTATAAAACTTTCAGAGAATAAGAACTTAATACTTAATAATATTTAAAACATGTTTCTACGCGGGAAAGATCAAATTTATAATCCTAACGTTAAACAGACTCAACTAAATTCATCGTTTCTTTTCTGAGTATTTTTGTTTTTTCAATGTCAGTAACTCACAGAATATGTATTTAAAATGAAAGGAAATCCGCTCTTCTCTTCACATGTTCCATAAAACTCGACAGGCAAATTTGACGTCGAGTAACTGCTGCATGTTTTCGTTAAGGAAGGTAACTACATGCGGATGGATGATGAGAGCAGCCTGAAGCACTAATGGTAGATGAGGGTACTCCCTAATAAAGCAATGCTCAGGCAGCTGTTCTGGAGCGAAGGTTAATGGCTAGCCCATTACGTGGTCGGCTATAATACTCTGTCACTCAGCAAATCATCAGACAGGTGGCGCGATAATGGCCCACCACTGGGCCCTTAACCGCCTTCCATCTTCTCAATGGGTACAATAGAACGTCTGCACTGGTGCACTTGTCTTATTCCTGTAATGATTTTAAAAGCTCTTAAGACGATTCGCTATTCTACATGCGATCTGCATTGAAGCAATATTAAGGTGACAGTATGGAGATAAAAATAGACGTTTCTTCTTTTTGATGAAAACATGTGTTTCTGAAAATAGTTAACGATTCAGCGGAGAAAATTACATATCCTAATTTCCACTACAGATTGAATTTTATTAATAATTAACATTCATAATAACAATAAAAGAGGTTCGGTCTTTCAAAAATCTTGGATCATGGATTCAGAATGATGGAGGCCTAATTGAAGAACTAAGAGAGAGAGAGAGAGAGAGAGAGTGATCGCACCTTTGTGCAAGTGGAAAGATCTGACAAATGAGAACATTCCAGTTAAATTCAAGTCAACTGTTTACCGTATAGTAGTAAGGCAAGTAGTACAGTACGCATTTGAAAGATGGCCAATCACGAGGATGGCCGAGATGAGATTTTATATGTAGCGGAAATTAAAATGCTGAGATGGTCACTAGGATGGATGACCTCCGAAATGCAAAACAAAATCCGAGAAATGATGGGAGCGCCGCAACTATTACTGCCAAAATGACTGCGACAGTAGACTTCGAAGAAGAAAAAAGAAAAAGAAGAAGGATTATCTTCTGCAATATTCCTTTTTTTAACGAAATAGTATTATTCCTACGTAATATTTTGCTTATTATCTTCACAAAACATTTACGCAATATGTATCATAGTCATATTCGAAAACATGAGTACGGAAGTTTTAATCACATTTTAAATTTTGGACCAAAAGTCACTTTTACGTACAATATATCTCGGAAAATAAAATTATATAAATAAATCAATACAAAGCGTTTGTGGAACATGTATTATCTACTAAATTCCAAATTTTCAATAACATTGCCATGGAACTTAACGAAACTTGACATTTTCCGAAGTACTCTTTTGTAACGGATTATTTAAAACATTTCCAACAGTTTTCGAGAAAAGATTTTCTGTTATTTACAACAATTTTCCTGGAAATCCATACTTTAGTTAAGAAGATCTTTATCTCCACTTTGTCCCTTTAAGCGAAAAGTTTGCTATTCACGACAGACGAAGGTATTTACACAAAGAAAATCTAACTATTCACCGTTACAGAAAAATGTATGCGTGGCATACAATACTTGATTGACCTATGATTCGGTTCGGATCCTTTAACATCAATGTGTCCACCCTAAGACCCTAAGACAAGAATAAATATTATCTTCTCTTCTAAGATTGAGGATAAAAACAATTTTACTTAACTAAGCTGAACATTATCTCCACATCAGTGGGGCTCGCTGCCGACGGATTTTCATAAAAACCCAAGCTCGTGAATATCTCGATTAGTAAAGCTCGTATGTCATTTTTTAAATCAATTATGAAAGACAGGAAATTGTATTTTTATAACTTGAGTTCTATACACATTCACCACAGCTGATTCCTTCTACCTCCTTACCCAGTTTCACTAATCATTTCACCTTCATTAGCTCAAGCTAGGTTGGCTTCAGGAAGGTCATCCGACCGAAAAACATGTCAAATTCATCTCACCTCGTCCAAGACCCCGTATCAAGAAACTGGACTAAGAGGTAGAAACACGTTATATGCACATCTTAGACAGAACCAATATTTTCGGAGATATTTTGAGGCTTCTTAAAAATATAATACAAATATCTTTGCTATCATTCCTCATATAGTAAAAACGCACGAAGAAAAAGTTCAGGCATTGTATTTGCACAAAGTCTGTAAGCCGTTTTGCCATGATGTACCAGATATACAGACAAATTTGAAATATGTCTGCTCTCGCCTTTTATATACCTCGTAAGAGATAAGTGTGAAGCAAAAAATTGGAAGTGGACAGATAAAATTGTAATTTTATTTACAAAAATATACAAATCATACAATAACCATAAAATGACGTCCTTAAGAGAAAATGATTTACTGACTTAAGGATAACGTTTTCAAATACATTTTAAAGTTTGTGATTAGAGATTCGGAAGTGAAGAGAAGTTCCTCTGAAATCGTTACTCAGTGCATTTGTACCTCTCTTTAAAATAGTTGCTAGTTGTCCGTTCTTCAGCCTCTTCAGATTAACCACAATCCGGGGACAATTTCACCAAGCATATTGTGTCTCGTAGAATGAGTCCCTCATCAGGCAAAGAGCTCCTCTCAACCTACAGTTTCTATACAAAAACATTTCATTTTGTGCTGCCTCTGATAGAATATTACTTAGCTACAGGTTTTCGAACAGGAGCGACCACGCCTTACCACTTAGGCCGTCAGTGACGTCATATGCGGAGAAAAAGATAAATGCTTTAAGCCACATGGGAGGAAAGGTATAGACTACAAATCAGCCTTTCCACTCTCCGAGTTTGAGGGGAAAACCTGAGATGTTTATTTCGCCGTATATTTGGAAACTTATCTCTCTACGTCTTGATGTAGTAGAGTACTGACGTTATGAATTTCTTCAGAAAGGAAAATATTTTTTTGAGATCAGTTATCTTATGGACTAGGAGATTAATTTCACCAAGAAAAGACTTCAGTATCCTTGGTCTATGCTGGAGTGGAGAGGAAACAGTTCTTCATTATAATAAGTCCCAGATTTCCAAGTTCATAAGTATTTAAACAGAAATAAACAAATATTTATACCTCTCTAAACAGAAAAAATTAAATGTTTATAATTTTCTAAATATTTGAAGTGTGATTGGATAGAATCTAATGATGTTCTTTTAGGAACGAAACATGTCATTCTATTTTACTTGAGTTGTTTCTTTTTTCAGATGTAATTCTGTTACCGTATGTTTTCTTGCAGGTAGTTTATCAATTTATTACTCAAAATTAGTTTCGGTAGACCGAAGAACCTAAGAGTTATATAAAAAAGGATCAACAGTAGGTCATGAAATCCAATATGTACATTATATTCTTCATTTAGATACATATACAGCCGTTACGAGGCCACCGATGGCTCGTAAGAGATGCCAATAGAATTAAAAGTAACAGATCAATCTGAAAGCACTACGAAGAGCAGCGTAGACAATAAAATAGAACAACAAAGACTACGGGCACATAGAACCAACCTTCAAGAAATCGATAAAAGAAAGAGTTTATAATTTCAATTTAAACAAAAGTACGCTAACTTAATACTACGCATGAAATTCTAATACGTTTATGATTTGAACATACTATTATTTTCTCAGTTTGTACACTGACTGACAGAGCAAATGCAACACCAAGAAGGAGTGGTCAGAACTTTATGCCAATTGCAGGGTAGACTGACGTCACTGAGGTATGCTCATGATGTGAAATGTGCCGCTGTGCTGCGCACGTAGCGAACGATAACTGGGACACGGCGTTGGCGAATGGCCCACTTCGTACCGTGATTTCTCAGCCGACAGTCATTGTAGAACGTGTTGTCGTGTGCCACAGGACACGTGTATAGCTAAGAATGCCAGGCCGCCGTCAACGGAGGCATTTCCAGCAGACAGACGACTTTACGAGGGGTATGGTGATCGGGCTGAGAAGGGCAGGTTGGTCGCTTCGTCAAATCGCAGCCGATACCCATAGGGATGTGTCCACGGTGCAGCGCCTGTGGCGAAGATGGTTGGCGCAGGGACATGTGGCACGTGCGAGGGGTCCAGGCGCAGCCCGAGTGACGTCAGCACGCGAGGATCGGCGCATCCGCCGCCAAGCGGTGGCAGCCCCGCACGCCACGTCAACCGCCATTCTTCAGCATGTGCAAGACACCCTGGCTGTTCCAATATCGACCAGAACAATTTCCTGTCGATTGGTTGAAGGAGGCCTGCACTCCCGGCGTCCGCTCAGAAGACTACCATTGACTCCACAGCATAGACGTGCACGCCTGGCATGGTGCCGGGCTAGAGCGACTTGGATGAGGGAATGGCGGAACGTCGTGTTCTCCGATGAGTCACGCTTCTGTTCTGTCAGTGATAGTCACCGCAGACGAGTGTGGCGTCGGCGTGGAGAAAGGTCAAATCCGGCAGTAACTGTGGAGCGCCCTACCGCTAGACAACGCGGCATCATGGTTTGGGGCGCTATTGCGTATGTTTCCACGTCACCTCTAGTGCGTATTCAAGGCACGTTAAATGCCCACCGCTACGTGCAGCATGTGCTGCGGCCGGTGGCACTCCCGTACCTTCAGGGGTTGCCCAATGCTCTGTTTCAGCAGGATAATGCCAGCCCACACACTGCTCGCATCTCCCAACAGGCTCTACGAGGTGTACAGATGCTTCCGTGGCCAGTGTACTCTCCGGATCTCTCACCAATCGAACACGTGTGGGATCTCATTGGACGCCGTTTGCAAACTCTGCCCCAGCCTCGTACGGACGACCAACTGTGGCAAATGGTTGACAGAGAATGGAGAACCATCCCTCAGGACACCATCCGCACTCTTATTGACTCTGTACCTCGACGTGTTTCTGCGTGCATCGCCGCTCGCGGTGGTCCTACATCCTACTGAGTCGATGCCGTGCGCATTGTGTAACCTGCATATCGGTTTGAAATAAACATCAATTATTCGTCCGTGCCGTCTCCGTTTTTTCCCCAACTTTCATCCCTTTCGAACCACTCCTTCTTGGTGTTGCATTTGCTCTGTCAGTCAGTGTATTTCAACGGAAAATCGTCCTGTTTCATTGTGAACAATTTGGATACTTGGTTAGGATAAGGTCAAAGTGTATCTTTCATGTGATTACGTGCAACTGTCTAGGTAATTAACTCTAGTCATGTATGACAACATATTTATAAATTTTGTACTCACCCCCGCCAGCGTCTTGATGTTGTGTAACGCATTCTGGGCGTCCAGCGCAGACTTTCTCGTAAAAAAGGTGACGAAACAACAGCCTGCAACGAACAACAAACAGATACACGTAAATATTGTACACAGTTCACCAGGATAGATCTCAGTGCAATAACGGATTTAATATTACGATGAAGATACGTGGAAGACTTTCCGAAAGACGTTATATCAAAGGAGACTGGGCAAGAAAGACAAAAGGAGCATCTGGTACAGTTGGTTTAATGCCTGACATAGACGGGGCCAGATTATCAAACATGCCTTGATCAGGTGCAACTTCCAGAGATGGGGGTGGGAGGTGCGGGCGGGGGTTCTCCTACCTCGTATCACTTCAAGTTCCCTACTAGGTAAATCGACGTGAATCATTTTACTCATTAAACTACAATTATTTGCAATAATGTGTAATGTGAAACATTATTTGTACAAATAGAAATGTCTTACAATTCTAAATAAAGCTCCAAACATGTCTAGGAAAGCAGGGACATCAGTGAGAGAAACAAACACAGACTGGTCACTGCCACCGTTATAGCTGCTGCTATGCTGAACATAACAGACCTAGAAGAAAGCTGAGAGGAGAGAGTTCTATATACTTGAAGCCAAAACATGGAACTTTGGTGAAAGGGATCTACATGCCTGAAAATGAAATGGCGTATGGCTTTTATTGCCGGGAGTGTCCGAGGACAAGTTCGGCTCGCCAGATGCAGGTCTTTTGATTTGACACCCGTAGGTGACCTGCGCGTCGGGATGAGGATGAAATGATGATGAATACGACACATACACCCAGCCCCCGTGTCAGCGAAATTAACCAATTATGGTTAAAATTTCCGACCCCGCCGGGAATCGAACGCGGGGCACTCATGTGGCCAAAGGCCAGCACGCTAACCATTTAGCCATGGAGCCGGACATCTACATGCCTGTTACAACCTGACGGATTCTGGCCATCCAGCATACTTTCCATGGAAGTGCAACTTCCTGAGGAAAATAGAATCACTCAGGATATCTTGATCACCACCAAACCAGAGTGCGTCATTGATATGAATTTGTTTACGTCTGCCGAGAATCCCCTGGATACCCAGAATTAGTAGCAAGAACAATTTGGACCAGATCAAGTCAATCATATTGAAAAGCAGTTTTGTATTCTATTGAAAATCCACAGCCTGTTTCCTGTCATTCGACCGGGTCAGGAATGGAATGAATGCAGCCTCCATCTAACGGCGAGGATAGGAATTGTGCCGGCTGCCGAAGCCTGTCACACTCCTCTGGAAGAGAGCAAAGTGAGGCAGACAATGGCCTTCTTTGGCCATAAAATGAGACGTACCGGCCTGGGAACTGAAGATCATGCTCAGAATGGTAGGTCAAGATCATATTTGTTAGATGGTGCCTAAGTAGTTACTGGCATGACTATCACTAGAGAGAGAGAGAGAGAGAGAGCTCTATGTAAGACTTTTCCAGTTAATCCTTAGTGAAAAACGTGTAATTTTTTTTTTTTTTTTTTTTTTTTGCTATTGGCTTTACTTTGCACCGACACAGATAGGTCTTACGGCGACGATGGGACAAGAAGGGGCTAGGACTGGGAAGGAAGCAGCCGTGGCCTTAATTATGGTACAGCCCCAGCATTTTCCTGGTGTGAAAATAGGAAACCACAGAAAACCATCTTCAGGGCTGCCGACAGTGGGGTTCGAAACCACTATCTCCCGAATACGGGATACTGGTCGCACTTAAGCGACTGCAGCTATCGAAGTCAGTAACGTGTGATTTAATTCTAGTTTAAGACGAAGTGGTTTTAAAAATAACTATACAAAGTTTTAACAACCATTACATGCAAGTTTGTAAACTAATCATATGATTGGAAAAGCGGCCATTGAGAGCCTACCGCCAACTCCCTTCCCTACCAAAGCCGGGTGGAGTGCGAAGTTTGGACTCCGTGGTAGGCTTGGCCTTATAAATCCGGCGACCAACGGTGAAGCGTTTAATAAATAGACCACTAACTATTATCAACTCCGTGGTCACGCAACTTGAGAACCAATTAGCTCAAATGAAAGAGCGCTGCTCGAAGATAATGACACTGAACTCCCTTTTGAAGCTAATCCCTCTCTCAACTGCCACACAACGCTGCTCAAGATATACTTCAGTCACTGTACAGATTATTACAGCAAACATGATCAACTTCCGGGTATTATTAGAAATGAGGGGGTTAAGACACCGGAACGTTTGAAACAAATTTCATTTTATTTTCCGACGGGACTTTTGAAGTTCCACTAAGCTTTTGCGAAAACCGAATTGCGAGCAGGGCTGCCAGATATCTGAATCAAGATATGGGACAGATCTGCGGTCGAGAAAATAGAACGGGGTTCGCGTCCCACAAGTTGTACATTTCCTTTCAAAAGAAGTTCATTATTATATTGACATTATAGTGATTTTTTTAAATTAAGGCCTTAACATTTATCCATATAATGAAACACATGTTATTTCATTGTTCATACCAGTTCACTCACGTTCAGTAGACTGTATTTGTCAGTCTTCTGAACAGCTGTTACCATTCTTTGTCATTCTTAGCAATTACATTAAAAAATATTAAGACACCGAAGACAAATTTACATAAATGAGAAGCTCAGAATTAATCTACTGTATGTCTCACACGAGACCACAAATGTGAAAACATTCTCCCGACAAAATAATTCGTTTTCGTTTTTTTGCGCACAATGTGCACAGAGTAAACCTTACATCAATCAGCAGCACAAAAGTTTACAAGCGATCCTGGACACTGGCTTCAACTTAACACATGGTATTTACCAAAATGATTGCCACACCTCAAACAGACGCATGTCAGACCTGGTTGATGGTAGACCTAATCTTTATGCCACACATCTTGTGGTGCAACCCATGGACGGAGAACCTCGTCATGAAGTGACGTAACTTCAAACCACTTTGTGTCAATTCATCATTAGTCATGGCTTCAGTTGTGTAGTACTCTATATGTCGGCTTTCTTTGATCTAAGGTGTCAGGTCAGGAGATCTTGACGAAGCAGCAAACATTCTCGAACATCATTTACAGGGCGAAGTCATACCAGAGGCCACCATAACGAGAAAATCGAAACCATGTTTTGACGAAGCCTGTTATAGACTCCGCAGAACAACATTGGATGCCCTACACACAGCTCTCAAAGATCCAACTGACGCTCATCTAACGGAATATTCTAATCATAGGAAGACATACAAGACCCTCATAAAAGAAACAAAGGAACGTTATCAGGAGCAAGAGGAGCGGAGGCTGATAGCGGCAGCGGATCAGTGCCCATACAAAGCATTGAACCCAAGGCAACCAAGATACTGCAGAAGCATCCCTATGGAGACATGGGTGACTCACCTTAGCAATGTACTGCAATACAGGGATACTCGACCAACGGATATCCCCGAGATCGAGGGGGACTGACTTCTACATGGAGATATTCACAATTGAGGAAGTAGAGGCCGCTATCCTCTGTTCAAACAATAATAAAGCTTGTGGCCCAGACAATATATGTAATGAGCACCTTAAAATCGCTCTCCCCGTGTTAAAGGAAGCAATAACTTCCCTCCTGAATGAATGTCTCAGGATAGGAAATATTCCCCATAGCTGGAGAAATTCCACAGTAAAACGGTTGTATAAAGGAAAGGGAAGCACCGAGGACCCAAACTCCTATCGAGGCATCGCCCTAGAATGAGCGTTATTCAAAATTCTAACAACAGGAATTAAGTAACCCAGATAGTTGTGAAAAATTCGGTAGAAGAAGAAGACAGTCTCGTTCACAAGTAGAAAAACGCATTCTTGTTCCCATAACAATGTATCCAACTGGATTATTTGGACAGAAAATGTTCGTCAGCTTTTTCTCAGCGCCAGAAAGACTGATTTCTATTATGAAGATGAGAAAATGTAGAATTATGAAACTGAAAGATATCATAGCTACTTGATGATTTTATAATCTGGCCCCTTCCTCAGCGAAATATCTATAAAAGAATGGCACACCTCTGGTAAAATGTCGTTCTATGCAACAGAACACGAGCACGATCCCACATTACAATTCATTTCATACCATGTTTTGCTTGTAATTCAATTTTTAAACCACTTTAATAGTATAAGAACAAGTCTAGAAAGGCACTTTCCTCATCTACATTATAATACAAAAAATCCCCTTCTACAGTAAGACAAGCGACTTAATGATATCTTTAAATTGAAGCATCTTCTTTTTCTTCTTATCCACTTTAAATACAAAGAAGAGTTTATTTGGCAGAAAGTCTGCCATTTCTTTTCTACTCCCCCTCCATGCCCTGTTGAAATAAAAACCCTCCAAGTATCGTTAGTTAATTGCTGTTTAAAGAGTTCTTTGATCCAAGTTAACTGGATCTTGCCTGCTTTGCTAACTCGGGTCGACGGAAATCCTGCGAGCAACTGTAATATCATTACCTCCAACTGACGACCAGCTTATGGACTACTTAAAAGATATCTGAGCTTTAATGGGACAGCCATTCTTTAGGCGGCGCTCTAACCTCGGTGAGTGTGAAATTAACGCTCTCCTCCACTCGCCGTGAAACAAAAGTAAGCTAATTAGCTTAAGCAGAAGATCAATTCGCCGTGTGTGTTTATAGCCTAGCCAAGTTCATCAAGACCTTAAAAGAAAGGAAGGAAGCAAGGATGACTAGACTTCTTTTAAACATATACAATATTATGGTTGAACGCTTATTGTTTAATTCACGAGAGAGCATGCTCATTAAACAGTGCGGATGAAATATGTCTGATGATCTATTGGATGGTGAAGAGTACGCGCGCGCGCGAGCGATTGGGATTGGAAAAAAAGGCTTGGAACTTGCCAAAGTCATCGAACTTCCTGACTCTACGGCAGGAAAGGAAAACTGAGACACAGGTGGCAATAACCAGACTTCTACCGAGAGTGGTTTAATAGACAGCTCTCTTGTAACCCGCACAACACAGTTCTTTTTACAACTGCCTTTACGCCGCACCGACACAGATATGTCTTATGGCGACGATAGGATAGGAAAAGGCTAGGACTGGGAAGGAAGCAGCTGTAGCCTTGATTAAGGGACAACCTTACCATTTGCTTGGTCTGAAAATGGGGAAAACCGCGGTAAACCATCTTCAAGGCTGTGACAATGGGGTTCGAACCCACTATCTCCAGAATGCAAGCTCAAAGCTGCGCGACCCTAACCGCACGGCTAACTCGCTCGGTGCAATACACAGTGAAATGTTGGATAGGTCACATGTTATGATGGCTGCGCTTAAATCATCACAGAAACAAATATTCAAAGAATGGCGGAGTCACAACAATATAAACAAAGAACAGAATCACAATACAAACAAGGAAGAAGTTAGTTTCGTTTCTGATGTATTTTTCTTTTCTTTTTTTTTTTACGTCGCACCGACACAGATATGTCTTATGGCGACGACGGGATAGGAAAGGTCTAGGAATGGGAAGGAAGCGGCTGTTGCCTTAATTAAGGTACAGCCCCGGCATTTGCCTGGTGTGAAAATGGGAAATCACGGAAAACCATCTTCAGGGCTGCCGACAGTGGGGCTCGAACCCACTATCTCCCGATTATTTTTCATTTAATCACTTTACGTGCCTATTTTTCTATAAGCTGACTAAGTAAAATGTTAATTGTTATCAACGAATGTCATATATTTTCTTATTAACATAAATATTACGAAGGTGGCGTGATTAGTTCAGTGGCTTAGCTGATGCCTCCGAACCAGGAAGGCTGAGGTTCAAATCCCGGTAAATCCAGTGCCGAGATTTTTATCTCAACAATCACGAGGTATCAGGAAGGCACCCGATCTCAAACCCCCAAACAGGACTAAAATGAGCCTGGTTGCCTCCAGCAACCTCAGAAATGACTGGGGCAAGCTGAAGAAAAGGTTTTTAAAAACATCATGAAATGTCAAGTATTTTATTAAGAACGAGAGTTGAATAAAATAATGGCGCAACAGCCCCGAAGGGCCATGGCCTACCAAGCGACCGCTGATCATCCCGAAGGCCTGCAGATTACGAGGAGTCGTGTGGTCAGCACGACGAATCTCTCGGCCATTATTCTTGGGCTCCCAAGACCGGGTCCGCTATCTCACCGTCAGATGGCAATTACGTAGGCTGAGTGGACCTCGAACCAGCCTTCAGATAGCGGTAAAATCCCCGGCATGGCCGGGAATCGAACCCGGGACCTCCGTGTACAACACACGGGGCCGGCAGTTAAATGAAATACTAGTTATTAATGTATCTGTATATTCAGACTCAATTTCTCTTTCCACAATAATATGAATATTATTATTTACACATACATCGCAAATGGGAAATATCCCGGTGGCAATGGTCACTTACAGTAGTGTAATAATAAAGTTAACATAATTGCCTAACAAATAAACAAACAAACAAACAAACAAACAAACAAACAAACAAACAAACAAACAAACAAACAAACAAACAAACAGAAAAACAAACAAACAAACAAACAAACAAACAAACAAACAAACAAGAAGAGTATAACAAGCAAATCCATGGAAAGAAAATATTACAAGAAATACTACTAGTTTAAGTTTAAAATTCTAAATCCATCATCATATACAAATTCACACAAAACTTATTTCGCAGTGCTTAACACTACAGCTTACAATACTATAGGTTAAACTTAATATTAGCTTAACATTTTAAGTGGTAGTAAAGTTAAAAACACTGGTAATTACCCAACAACAACAACAACAACAACAAATACAACAAGTAATTCCCTGAAAAGAGAATATCACAAGAAGAACTCCTAGTTTCAGAATCTAAACCGAGCAGAAAATCACAAATTTAGTGTCCGTAATTTACAACTTTTACTTCTTAAATGACTTGATACCGGATGGGAATCTATCAAAGACTGCTGCAGGTGATTTATTCCAATACCTTATGGTCCTGTTTACGTCATTGAGCCTGCGACAACCGCTATGTGAAACATTTCAATTTTGAACTTCACTCGGTACGATTCTGTCACCTGAGATTCAATATTGTGTGAGTAATTTGAAATTTTTCTCGCAGGTATGATATACGTGGTGCGGATCAGTATCTCTCCCAGCATTATCACATATTCGTAATTATTTTGAGAGGGGAATCATGGGTTTGGCACCATATCTTCATTTGTGTGAGGACAGAATAGATGCACTCACACAGGCATGATGTCATGAAAAGCATTCAACGCAGTATTTCCTTTCTAGAAATTGAAGGGCATGTCATGGACCCGTAAGTCGATCAGAGACGTGAAGTGGTGGTACACAGTCTTCACAAGATACCACCGACCTGACATTTTTTTTTTTTTTTTTTTTTTTGCAAGTTGCTTTACGTCGCACTGACACAGATAGGTCTTATGGCGACGATGGGACAGGAAGGGGCTAGGAGTGGGAAGGAAGCGGCCGTGGCCTTAATTAAGGTACAGCCCCAACATTTGCCTGGTGTGAAAATGGGAAACCACGGAAAACCATCTTCAGGGCTGCCGACAGTGGGATTCGAACCCACTATCTCCCGAATACTGGACACTGGCCGCACTTAAGCGACTGCAGCTATCGAGCTCGATCCTGTACAATTTATCGGCCAATAACTGCATATAGGCCTACTGTACGTAAGTTATAGGCCCTACAACACTGAAGACATACAGTATGTTCCTAGCTTTAGAATAACAAACTATGAATTGAATGTGTACAATAACATTTCGCTCTTTAGATACTTACAACCTACATTATTATTACGGACCCCTTGGATTATCGTCGCGGGTCCCCAGGGATTTGGATGTCATAGGCTTATATTATTCTGTAATAATAATAATAATAATAATAATAATAATAATAATAATAATAATAATAATAATAATAATAATAATAATAATAATAATAATAATAATAATAATAATAATAACGATACTTAGATGGACAACCTATGATAACTAAATTCGGCAAAATTGTTCAAGTGAACCAATTTTAATATTTGGGAGAAATTATTCAGCCCTCTGGTTTAAACCGCCAAGCAAATAAAGAAAGAATTTCCAAATTACAGAAAGCATACAGGATCACTTGGAACAGGTATAATAAAAAATCAATATCTCAGAATGCAAAACTTAGACACTATAATATAGTGATCAAACCTGAAGCGTTATATGCATCAGAAACCTTAATCATTGGTGGCGGATCATGTACGTCGTGCGCCATTATGCCGCCGGCACGTAAACGTCGTTCGGTTGCAAATAAGAAAGTAGGAAAAAAACAAAGTGGTGAAAAATAGTGATAAACTACTTCTTCATGTCCTTTTCCATATTTCGTGAAGGAACATTCTCAATGTTCAGTTGCTTGTCCAAATATGCTTTACGTCGTGCTGACACAGATAGCGCTTATGGGAACGCTGGGATTGGAAAAGGCTAATAGGGGGAAGGGAGCGACTGCGGCCTTATATATTGTACAGCGCCAGCATTTTTCTGGTGTGAAAATGGGTAACCTCGGAAAACCATCCTCAGGCCTGCCGACAGTGGAGTTCGAATCCACTTTCTCCCAAATGCAAGCTGACAACTACGTGACCCAAACCTCACAGCCACTTGCGCGGTGCTCCAGGATTCACATCAATGAATGTGTTCGAAGTATTTCTTTCATGCAAACGAGTTTGTGGAACTTCAGCCACGATCGCCAACATACTTTAATGTACTTTCCAATATATCGCGTTTTTCGCCGTTAATAATGGGCCCAAATCCTCTTCTTTCGCCTACAACTCGACTGTGTTGTATTTGAGTCATCAGTCCACATACTGGTTTGATGGGGTTCTCCATGCAACCCTATCCTGCGCTAACCTTTTCATTTTTACGTAACTACTGCATCCTTTATCTGCTCGAATCTGCTTGTCATATTCATACCTTGGTCCAACCCTACCGTTCTTACCAACACTTCCTTTAAAAACCAACTGAACAAATCCTGGGTGTCATTCTATTTCTTCTCGTCAAATTTAGCCAAATCGATTTCCTCTCACCAATTCGATTCGGTATCTCTTCATTCGTGATTCGATTTATCCATCTCACCTTCAGCACTCTTCCGTAACACCACATTTCAAAAGCTTCTATTATCTTTCTTTCCGAGCTAGTTATCGTCCATGTTTCACTTCCATACGATGCCACGCTCCACACGAAAGTCTTCAAAAAAAAATCTTTATAATTCGTATATCAATGTTTGAAGTGAGCAAATTTCTTTTCTTAAGAAAGCTCTTCATTGCTTGTGGTAGTCTGCATTTTATGTCCTCCTTACTTCTGCCATCATTAGTTATTTTGTTACCCAAGTGACAATATTCAGCTACTTCCTTTAAGACTTCATTTCCGAATCTAATATTTCCTGCATCACCTGCCTTCGTTCGACTGTACTCCATTACTTTTGTTTTGGACTTATTTATTTTCATCTTGTACTCCTTACTCAAGACTTCGTCCATACCATTCAGCAGCTTCTCGACGTCCTCTGCAGTCTCAGATAAAATAACAATATCATCGGCAAATCTCAAGGTTTTGATTTCCTCTCCTTGGATTGCGATTCCCTTTCCAAATTGCTCTTTGATTTCCTTTACTGCATGTTCTATGTAAACATTGAAAATAAGGGGCGACAAATTGCAGTCTTGCCTCACTACTTTCTGGATTGCTGCTACTTTTTCAAAGCCCTTGATTCTACTATGAAGAAAATAAGAAGACTACTTTTTCCATTATTATATTTTCCAGTTTTTTCAAGTTTAATAGGCCTAAATCCTCGCAATTTTCTCGCCTGGAACACTCCCTAAAGAAGAAGAAGAAGAATAAGAAAATATCGGAACACACAACCTGCTGTGTGTGTGTGTTTCGAGTTTCCTGCGTATATACTACCTAGAGCTGTATTTCCTCTACCACACACATTTACATATGGCAGAATTCGATATGCTACGGAAATGTAGAAATGTATCAAGTTACAAACTTTTAACTGATTTTGTTGTTGTTCTATTGTTCGTCTCGTTCGTTATGAAGTACGAAAGAGGAGAGGGGGGGGGGGAGAAAATAAACAGGAACCGAGAATAAAGAGAAGATGCGAAGCGAGCACAAAAGCTTGGAAAGGAATAAAGTATTATTCCGTGAAAATAGAAACCACACTTGGGAAATCAAGATGTTTCTCAACTTTATTGATAACTCCTGTTGCGGCTAAAGTTTCCTCCTCGCTTCCTTAAGGCAGTAACTACACGACAAGCAGAGATTTCGGAGAGCAGCCGCGTTGTTCTTCTTGCAATTCCAACAAAACTCTGTTCCTCACCATGTTAGCCGCTTTAACACTGTACTGCACTGCCCTACTTTGCTAAAGTGGGAAGATGTATCGACATGAACGCCATTCTACAAGCATCTCACCCCCTTTTCCCTTCACTCCAACACCTAAAAACATTACCAAGATAATAAACTTCCTAAAAGAAGTATTGAAAAGAAGGTACGGAAATAAAGGTAATAGTTAAAATAGGTTATTTAAGAATTGTATTAGCATGTGGAGTGAACAAATGCGACGTGCGAAAATGAGAGGGTTGGCCGCTTTGTTTAGCACGAGAAGGTTTGAGAGGAAGGTCCAAAATATTGACTGAGGTACAGAGAAACTTTCTAAATGCTGCGAGTTAGAATATAATAGAATATTCCCATCCTCTAGTTCTGGATCGCCTAATACTGGATAGAGAGAACTATTTTATTGCAATTCATTAACTTTGATACATGAATTACATCTTCCTCTTATAATTATTTGACTATTACTACACTAAATATAATTGATTTTGTTCTAGATGTTAACAATGCTATATAGTCTAGGACAACATGTATCTTCCTTTTCCTTAGCTTATTTAATGCTTAGTTTTGTGTCACAATTCTTTTAGAGTATCCTACCATTAATAACATGCCTCATGACTGAATTGAATGAGTGGATGACTGCATGAATTTGTAAATGGATGGTTTCATGGTTGAAATGTAATTGAAAGCATTGCGCTAAAATGCTGCAAGTTAGAAAAATCCATAGCATTGGCACATTTAAGAAGGCAGTAAAGAACTGCATGTAATAAGATACTAATTTCTGTAAAATAATAATGAGGCAACCAGAATATCCAACTAATAGCGAAGTTAGAATTCTATGTGAAGTTATAAGTATTCAAACACGCATAGCTAAAAACTGTAATAAAATACTGGCCAAGATTAAAGAGGCGAAAGGGGAGAGAAATATTGAACTTAGAATACCAGCACCAGACGAAACATGTACATGATGATGATGATGATGATGATGATGATAACATCGGGTGGCCTCCAGAGAGGATTGGTGTAAGTAATTATTGCAATTGACGGAACTTGTTTGTAATATAATTTTGAGTTTTATGCCTAATAACACTGAATTTTATTTACGTATCTTTCGATTGTCCGCTGTCGTTATACCCTTTACTTGGATCCAATTTGGTGCTAGTGTTCAGAACACTTTTACAAGTTCACGGTTTGTACGCGATTCATATTATGGATTTTGAAGTTAGTAAAGAGGTCCACGTACACAGAGATGTGGTTAATAACTCATTAGAAAAAAAAAAAACTTTTCCTCAGTACTACACAACATGTATTGTGACAGTAGTTCTGTTCCTTGTTGCTTACCAGGTTTATTAAGAGATGGCGCCAGCGAACAGTACGTCAGTTTGTTCGTCTGACGTTAACCTACCAACACACACAGGTACTGTAGATTCCGCCAAACACTAGCGTCTGTGTTGTATTGTTCAGTGATCATGTCGAGGTTTGTGCCTGAAAAAGACCATTTGTGGCACGCATTACTTTTCTTATAAAATCAAAAGAACAAGGCTGTGGAAAGTCATCGTTTGCTGGTAGAAACATATGGTGAACACGCTCCATCGATTAGAACATGGTTTCGACAACTCAAGCGTGGTGATTTCAATGTGAAAGACAATGCTTTGTGTCTGGTGGGACCAGAGTGGTATTGTGTATTATTAACTCTTGAAGCCCGGCGAAACCGTTAATGCAGAACGCTATCGCCAACAAATGATTAATTTAAATCACGCACCGATCGAAAGACGACCGGAATGGGCCAGAAGACATGGCAGTGATTTTGTTACACGACAATGCGCCGTCTCACAAAACCAGTGAAAGACACCTTGAAATCGCTTGGATGGGACATCCTTCCGCACCCGCCATACTGCCCCGACCTGGCGCCATCTATCACCTCTTACCATCAATGGGGCACGCGCTCGCAGAGCAGCACTTCAGCAATTTCGAGGAAGTTGGAAAAATGGCTCGACGAACAGTTTGCTGTAAAACACATGCAGTTTTTTCTGGCATGGTATTCATAACTTACCTGAAAGAGCAAGTGTAGAAGCCGATGGCCAATATTTTGAATTTAAAAAGAAGTAAATGAAATGGCGACGTTTGGCTCGCCAGGTGCAGGTCTTTTGATTTGACGGCCGTAAGCGTCCTACGTGTCATGATGAGGATGAAAGGATGATGAAGACAACACATACACCCAGCCCCCGTGCCAGCGAAATTAACCAATGACGGTTAAAATTCCCAACCCTGCCGGGAATCGAACTCGGGGCCCCTGTGATCATAGGCCAACATACTAACCATTTAGCCATGTAGCCGACTAAAAAGAAGTGAATTTCCCTTGAAAATTACGTGTTTTCTTTACCACAAAACCCGGCAGAAACGTTTGCACATATTTGGTACGTTTGCTCACCATACAGTACAATCTCTTCAATATAAATTGCAATTAATGTAACCTATACTGAACAAACAGGAGGTGCACCAAATACACTGCCGGAAAAAATTAGTATAGGCCTACCCTCTTATTAGAGTTTTCCAATTCACTCAAGAGTTATTGATGAAACCCTTCATATGGAGTACATGAAATTATTACATTTACAGATCAATAGCTCAAGCGGTACTGAAGTACCAGGTGTCGATCCATGATGAAACACTCATATTAATACCTGGTGTATTCTTCACGGGCGGCAATGCAAACGCTGATTCGGGCATCCATTTGATCATATAGGTGGTGAATACTGTTTAGGGATACATAATCCCACGCCTGTTCGACCTGTTCACGTAGTTGTGCAATGGTTGTGGGTTGACGAGTCGCACGTGTCATTTGTCGTCCCATCCTATCCCACACGTGCTCGATGGGAGGCAAGTCCGGAGGTCGTGCTGGCCAGGGAAGTTGCTGCACGTCTTGCAGAGCACGTTGAGTTTCACACACAGTGTGTGGGCGAGCATTATCCTGTTGGAACAACAAATCACATTCCTGTTGCAAGAATGGCAAAAGAACGGGTCTTACAGCTTTCTGCACGTGCCGAGCGCTGGTCAGTGAGAGTTGTAGTTCATCGCACCCCAGACCATATGGCCTGGGGTGGGGCCAGTATGTCCTGGTCGAATGCCCTCTACGAGACAGCGCTCGCCAGGTCTACGTCGTACGCGCAAACGACCATCACTTGCGCGCAGGCAGAATCTGCTTTAATCGCCGAAGACCATGGCCCACCATTCCATTTTCCAAGTGATCCTCTCTGACCGAACCAGTCGATTCGTGCGCGTCGATGCTGTGGCGTGAGTGGAAGACGGGCTAGAGCTGTGCGTGCCCGTAGTGCCACTGTTAGTAACCGGTTGGCAATAGTTCGTGTTGACACTTCTTGGCTCACAAACCTTCTTATCTGTACTGTGGTAGCTGTACGATCTGAGACTGCTGCTCATACAATACAAAGATCTTGACGGACGTCTGTGCTGAGTGGACGTCTAGAACCTCGTCTACGGGCGTGAGAAAGTTCACGTGACCATTGCAATCAGCATCATTGCACAACTGACGCAGCACGTCCAACTTGTGGGGCAATTCTTCGAAAGGACCATCCCACGCCACTCGGAAGGCCACAATTTGACCTCTGTCAAGCTCGCTGAGTTGGCTGTAGGAAGCACGAGTGTGTCTCCATGGCAAGCCGCCTGTTTGCTTTACACGTTTACATCACTCTGAGCATTATGGCTGTAAACATTCCCTATTAAAGGGTTCACGCAGATGGCGCTCTGGCAGCTATGTCACTAAGCTACCTGTTATCGGACGACGATGAAACCATTATCAGTACATCCACTACCCCCAGATGGCATCTGCCGTCATCGGATCAAAATCGATGTCGTCTTTCCAAGTGTACTAATTTTTGTTTTCCGGCAGTAAATATGCGTTGATATTTATTTATGCAATGAAACATTTTGCGTTGGTTTTCAATCGAAATTTTCTTCTCGAAGCAATCCTAAGAGTTTGTAGCAGGAATTTCTTAATACTGTTAAAACGTAGTGACGATGTTCAATTACTAAAGCACATCCGGCTTCATTGCTAAATGGTTACCGTTCTGGCCTTTGGTCCGGAGGGTCCCGGGTTCGATTCCCGGTCGGGTCGGAGATTTTAACCTTTATTGGTTAATTCTAATGGTTCGGGGGATGCGTGTATGTGCTGTCTTCATTATTAGAATACATCATACGCGGGGCCCCATCCTCATAGACGCGCCGGTCGCCTGTACGACGTTAACATGAAAGATCTGCACCAGGCCTCTCCGGAGGCCACACGGCATTGCACTGTACAGAAATGGCATTGTACTGTACTGAAATGGCGTTTGGCCTCCGGAGAGACCTGGTGCAGATCTTTTGATTAGGCTCTCGTAGGCGACCTGCGCATCTGTGAGGAAGAAATGATGATGAAGACGGCACATACACCCAGTCCCCCGTGCCAGGAGAATTAACCCATTATGGTTAAAATTCCCGACGCTGCCAGGAATCGAACCCGGGACTCCTGTGACCAAAGGCCAGCACGCTAACCATTTAGCCATGGAGCCGAATTGTACTGTACTACTTTTACTTAGTTACCACTGCAAATTATTATTATTAATATAAAAACCAAGGCCTACAAAGCGACCGCACGAAGGCCTGCATATTATGAGGTGTCGTGTGGTCAGTACGAATCCTCTCGGCTTCGTAGACCGGTATTATTATTATTATTATTATTATTATTATTATTATTATTATTATTTTAGGGTTATAACAACCAGGATCTCGCGGAGATATTTTTTGCTAGTGGCTTTACGCCGCACGACACAGACAGGTCTCATGGCGACGATGGGACAGAAAAGGGCTAGGAGTGGGAAGGAAGCGGCCGTGGCCTTAGGCCTAATTAAGGTACAGCCCCAGCATTTTCCTGGTAAGAAAATGGAAAACCAATGAAAACCATGATGATGATGATGATGATGATGATGATGATGATGATGATAACATCATCATAACTGATCGCACGGCCAACTCGCCCGGTGCGGACTTTTAAACTGACCTGTAGAGCTAAAGCGGATAAAATGAAAACCAAACAAGGCAATAATAATGATAACAACAACAACCATTTTTTGATAGTTGCTTTACGTCGCACCGACACAGATAGGTCTTATGGCGACGATGGGACAGGAAATGGATAGGAGTGGGAAGGAAGCGGCCATGACCTTAATTAAGGTACAGCCCTAGCATTTGCCTGGTGTGAAAATGGGAAACCACGGAAAACCATTTTCAGGGCTGCCGACAGAGGGGTTCGAACCTACTATCTCCCGAATACTGGATACTGGCCGCACTTAAGCGACTGCAGCTATCGAACTCGGTACAACAACTTTCACCGTTCTTTCTATTTATTGTTATAGATTTTATAAGATTACGAAGTGTGTGTACGTTTTGTCCCTCAGAAGTTCTTATACATAGTGGACGTCCTATTTAAAATCAAATGTCCCCGATTCAGCCAGGATCGAACAAGCAGTAGGCTAGTAGGACAACGACTAACGGACTACGCTACAGAATTCACCAACAAAAGAAAACTTCTCATTTCGGAAGTGAACGCGTAACCTCCAACAGCCAATTCGATGGAGGTCCTCGCTTTGGACATTGCAGCAGTCAACAGCAGGGGTCATAAAAAAACCCAGAGAGTCATCCCCACTCCCCCTACACGTTCCATTTCTTTCAAAGCAAACAGGCATGCAGGACGTAAACTTTTATAGCTGGGCTGGCCACAGCTACTTGCTATAGCGCCAATTTCGTTTCTCTCTCGATGCGATTGATTCTGGTCGGCATGGCCCCAGCACTACCAGCGAGACACAAGGCCTCTAGAAACCAAACAGGAAGGATAGTCCATTCACAAGGCAGATTATGTAAATAGTACAAACATCTGGAGAAGATTACTCGATGGAGAAAGGAAGCCTTCAGCAGTTTCGTCGTACATACCGATTTTGGACAGAGAAAAAAAAAAAACAGAATAGTATCTTGGAACAATAGTGTTGCAGTGATAAAGGATACTAAGACAGCTTCGCAGTGAAATGGGATTCTTTACCTAGTGATATTTAAGCTCCCTCTGCGGATCAAAACTAGAGTGCCGGCATCCTGTTCAGGAGATCGCCGATTAAAAGCCGCCAGAAGTAGTGAGATTTTTTAATTGCGGGAAGAAGTCCACTCGGCTCTCGATGCTGTCGGCATGAAAAATATCTCTGCTGACACATTAGATAATAATCTTATTTGCTTTGCGTCCCACTAACTACTTTTTACGGTTTTCAGAGACGCTGAAGAGCCAGAATTTAGTCCCGCAGGAATTCTTTTACGTGCCAGTAAATTTACCGATACGAGGCTGACGTATTTGAGCACCTTCAAATACCACCGGACTGAGCCAGGATCGGACCTGCCAAGTTGGGGTCAGAAGGCCAGCGCCTCAGCCGTCTGAGCCAGTCAGCCGTGTGGACACATTTTATGTTTATCCGACAACAAATGTAATTAAAACTCGACCGAGGATTGCTCAAGAGAAATCCGAGTCTCTGTCATCTGGTAGAGAAAAACGGAACATCGAAATTCTCTCTCTCTCTCTCTCTGCCTGCACACGATATCTGAGGTTATATTATTATTATTATTATTATTATTATTATTATTATTATTATTATTATTATTATTATTATTATTATTATTATTGTGCTTTTACGGCCGAATTGGACCACTGTAGTCAAGTTCTGTCCGGTCTTCTATGACGTTTTATTTTATTATTATTTTTCTTTTTTGTTGATCTTCTGAAAATACCTTGATTTATTCTTCAAATCCTCCAGTGTTATGTCTAATTCTTTCATGTCTTCTTTTACTTCATTTATCCGGACAGTTTGTTGCTTTTGTTTCCAAAGCTTTTCAAAAATTCTGCGTATTAACCTGTCTTGATGTGTTCTCAACATATGACCAAAGAATGATATTCTCTTCTCTCTTATGAAATCCCTTGTAGGTTCTATTTTCTAATGGAAATGAAAACCTACAACCTGTTTTCCAGTCATTGAACGGGTGAGGCATGGAATGACTGAAGCAGATATAGGCTATTAGTACGATGGGGTCGCCACTCCCAAAGTGATTTATTAATGACTGATAGATGCTATGAAATGAGAATGGAAAGTGTTGCTGGAATGAAAGATGACAGGGAAAACCGGAGTACCCGGAGAAAAACCTGTCCCGCCTCCGCTTTGTCCAGCACAAATCTCACATGGAGCGACCGGGATTTGAACCACGGTATCCAGCGGTGAGAGGCCGACGCGCTGCCGTCTAAGTCATGGAGGCTCCTATTTCCTGATATACTGCTGAATTTGGGATGATACGCCATTCTCCTTTTAAGTACTTCTTATTATTTCTATTTTTAAAATTTTGTCTATGTTATTATTTTGCTTTAGTCTAAATAGTATTTCACTTCCATAAGTTTTTTCATAATCATTATGCAGACCTAATGTCATACGTTAAGATATTCCCTACAAAAATGTCATATTTTCCTTAAAAGGATATACAGCAGTAGCGTAGGGTTCTAGACAGGATCGACCGATTGGGAGGGGGAGTTATAGTTACGAAATAATGATGACACATAATGGAGGTGCTTGTCCGTGTGTGGTGCGCGCATTGCCGAGTGTCTTTATAAGGATACCATGCAAATTATTATGCCGATATTCAGGCTACAGTACTGGTACCCTACAAAATCTTGCATTAAGAATACCCAACAAGAACAGTATGATTGAAGGGAATAGGGTAGTTCAACGGCGAATGGTTTGTTCGGATTACAATCCAAAATACAACTTTCGAGGTTTCTTAGGAAGTAGATTCAAGAGATCTGTTGGTTTTACAAATATGTCTGCCGGGCTGAGTACCCCAAACGGTTAAGGCGCTGGCCTTCTAGCCCTAACTTGGCAGATTCGATCCTGGCTCAGTCCGGTAGTATTTGAAGGTGCTCAAATGCGTGAGTCTCGTGTCGGTAGATTTACTGGCACGTAAAAAACTCCTGCGGGACTACATTCCGGCACTTATGTGTCTCCGAAAACCGTAAAAATAGTTAGTGGGACGTAAAGCAAATAGCATTACTATTATTATTATTATTATTATTATTATTATTATTATTATTATTATTATTGTACCGGGCGGTACACCTCTACGACGCAAGTTAAAATCTTGCGCCAATTGAAACTTCTCTACTGGAGAAACCCGGAACTTTAAAAACTGAACTAACTCTACGGTTTATCAGAAGATGTCACTGAGTGTTTTTGATTTGCTTATGTTTTTCATTGATCAAGAAGTATGGACATTCTCTAACAGATGTCTCTACCAAAAACTATGGTAATACACTCTGGTGCAATGGAATGAACTCTCTTGAAGAAATGTTGTATTCATAAGTTTTGTCTTTACTAAATTTCGTTCTGTGGTTTGTGGGTTGGCAACATTAATCCTTTCTTTCCGCCTGTTTTGAATTTAGCCAACCAGTAATTTATGTAATTAATTTTCCTCCAATCATAGCTTTCTTCTTCAAATTTCCACGAGTAATTCTTTTCTACCAATAAAAATTGAGGGGGTGTGTCTACTCATTCCCGAAAGGTCTCGAATTTTCCACGAGGGTATAAAAACTGCTGATTTTCTTGTCTCCTGGCCACTCGTATAACATCTAACTCCGTGTGTGAATATGTAGCAGGGGGCGGGAAGCGCCTCGTTCTTCAGATAGCAGTTCTTCATCAAGGTAATGCCCTTTTAACATCTTTATTTCTTGCTAGCTCAGCAGTTTAACTCTCGGGGAGGGTTCGAAACCTTTAATATGTAAACTATTAAACATGTAAACCCTTTTTCCTGCTAAACTTCAGTTTTCTTGAACTTTAATTCGGGGATAGAGAGTGATTTTCCCTCTCGAGCTCCCCTTCATTTGAAATTGAGGTGACCACGTTTTCATAACCGTTTCTTCTCTTCCTTAATGTATTAAAGTTTTCTCATACGAGTCACCTCCCTAGCTTGGGATTAGCCCCTGTGTATAGGCCTAGAGCCACTTAGGTTTTAAAATGTGTATTTAGGAGTGCAAGTTCACGCCTCCAGTCCTTTCTGTATTTTTGGGTCAGTAACTTAACCTGATGTGTTTTTTTTTTTTCTCTTCATGAGAAGGCCCTGTAGGTTGGGTACAAATACCCCTGTTTCTTGTATGTGTGCCTTGGGGGCAGTTAGTAGTAAGGTTTGTTGTGGCCTTTGATAGGTTTGTAAAAATCGAGAACAGGTCAGCTCTTTCTGGTATTTTGGAAGGTGCCTCTAGGAGGCCTGACATTATTAAGCGGGAGCAAGAGCTCCATGTAATGAAGGGGTTTTCTGCCCTTTGGTAAATTGTGGGTGTGAGCTGAGAGCTCAGACTTTGGGGCTTGTAGCCCAGAATTTGTAAAGTTGCTGTGTACCTGATTTAACTGGCTGTTATTTGTTGTACGCTCAAAATTCTATGTTACCATTGTTAAGTTTTGAAAATATAATCTTTGTTGAAATTTTAATTCATCTTTCGAACTTGTAGTTAGACCCATTCCAGCCCGCACCTTCTTTCACCTCTGACTTCCACGGATAAACTCCGTAACAATTATTATTATTATTATTATTATTATTATTATTATTGTTATTATTATTATTATTATTATAAAGGTGATCGGAATCAGATATCCAGAAAGGAGAATTATCTACAGTCTATACGAAAATCAGTCTGCAGTGATAAGAATCGAATGCTTTAAAGAAGAGGTAGCAGTCCAGAAAGGAATGAGGCAAGGCTGCAGTGTGTCCCCTCTCCTTTTCAATGTTTACATAGAACAGGCAATAAAGGAAATCAAAGAGGAATTTGTAAAGGAAAGAAAAATTCAAGGTGAGGAAATCATAACCCTGAGAATTGCCGATGATATTGTTATTTTATCTGAGTGCAAACGATCTGGAGAAATTGCTGAATGGTATGGACAGAGACTTGGAGAAGGAATACAAGATGAAAATAAACAAGTCCAAAACAAAAACAATGGAGTGCGGTCGAACAAAGTCAGGTGATGCAGGAAATGTTAGATTAGGAAATGAAGTCTTAAAGGAAGTAGACGAATATTGTTACTTGGGTAGTAAAATAACTAATGATGGTAGAAGTAAGGAGGACATAAAATGCAGCGTGGCACAAGCAAGGAAGACCTTTCTTCAGAATTTTTTTTTATTTTTTTGCTAGTTGCTTTACGTCGCACCGACACAGATAGGTCTTATGGAGACGATGGGACAGGGAAGGGCTGGGAGTGGGAAGGAAGCGGCCGTGGCCTTAATTAAGGTACAGCCCCAGCATTTGCCTGGTGTGAAAATGGGAAACCACGGAAAACCATCTTCAGGGCTACCGACAGTAGGATTCGAACCTACTATCTCCCGAATACTGGATACTGGCCGCACTTAAGCGACTGCAGCTATCGAGCTCGGTGAAAATAAATCTGTTCACCTCGAACATTGATACAGGAATTAGAAAGACGTTTTTGAAGACTTCTGTATGGAGCGTGGCATTGTATGGAAAGGAAACATGGACGATAACTAGGTCGGAAAGAAAGAGAATAAATGCTTTTGAAATGTGGTCTTTCAAAAGAATGCTGAAGGTGACATGGATAAATAGAAATCACAAATGAAGAGATACTGAATCGAATTGGTGAGAGGAGATGGATTTGGCTAAATTTGACGAGAAGAATGTTAGGGCACATCTTAAGACACCCAGGACTTGTACAGTTGGTTTTTGAGGGAAGTGTAGGTGGAAAGAACGGTAGGGGTAGACCAAGATATGAATATGACAAACAGATTAGAGCAGATGTAGGATGTAGTAGCTATGTAGAAATTAAAAGGTTAACACAGGATAGGACGGCATGGAGAGCTGTATCAAACCAGTCTATGGACTAATGACTCAAACAACAATTATTATTAGAATAACGTCTCTGTGAATGTTCAAAAGAACCAACCCACTGAGTCGGTTTTCATTTGTTTAATGTCAGTTCCTGTTTATTTTTGTGTAAAAAATTCTATGTCGGGGATGTTCTAACCCCTAGTATCACTCCCCCTCCCCACCTGACTACGCTCATGATACACAGAGAATAGGAAGTTACTACAATCCAGAAAGCTGCCGAGCTGACACCACCTGGGCTATTTGAGCGTCAATTTCCACTTACAAATTGCAACAGAGCAATGACGTATTCTATGTGTTGACGTGGGAGAATGCTACAAGGATTAATCCGAATGAACAATTGCTGTGTTCGCCAATGTTCTTTTAACTGCCGACATGAACCTCATGACCTCATGGCATGTTTTGATTTTACTATTTTCAAAAATCCACTAATCAGCGGGATGACCTCTGGACAACTGGTGTTGGTCCAAGGAAATGTTCAGCTGCCATTAACCCTTTGCGCGCGTGTGATGGTGATGATTATTGTTTCAAGAGGAAGTACAACTGGGCGACAATCAACTATTAACACTAATCAGAAGGGATGCGACACTTCGAAAAATGAAGGTATCGGCCAAAGAAACCAAGGGCCACGAAGGGCGTGAAAACGAAAGACTCCCTTGGATTCGCAAACCTCATACCTTCGGGGTCGGGAAAAAACAAGAGTTGACCAAGGAAGGTCGAATAGTATAGATGAAAGTGAGGAGCCGGACAGAAGTCGAAGCAATTCCAGGGCTCAAGCTAAGGGCCCCGTGGTCACCAACCCACGCTCCAATGTTAAGAGCCCCTGGGGCCTCTTTTATTCTCCTCTTACGACAGGCAGGGGATGCCCTGTATGTTATTCTACCGCCCCCACCCATAGAGGGAAATTTTTGGGAGAAGTTCGGAATTATTCCTGCATAAATTCACGTACAAAAACCGAAGTGGATGAATCACCTTGGTCAAGTACTGAACCACTCTCAGGCCTTCGTGTGTACAGCTACTAAAGTAAACCCGTGCTTTCACATGATCACTTCCGCATTGTTTGCGAGATGTGTAGCGAAGTCACTACTGGAGTAAGCGGTATTAATCTGGTGACGGGGTAAGTAATTGAAGTAGAATGGAGGGTCCTAGCAAGGCTGGACGGCCAGTGTACTCCCGTGGGACGGGCACTAAAACCTCGTGGTGAGCCTTTATAGTTCGCTGGCTGGCCGGCTTGTGCTGCGGTGCCTTTTTATGGCTCTGTCCCTGGGGTCGACGTCACTAAAACGAGCATTGCACGCAGGACGACGCCACGAGACGCGACGTACAGGTGAAATCGCAAGCAATACCACGTACCGAAGATTCCATTAGCATGAGTATTGCAAGCACCTCTGTGGGTACAGAAGGCAGAGAAACCAAAGATTACGAAACGTGACAATTGGACCTAGAATACGGACATGCACGGACAATGTTATCTTGAGAAATTTTATGTCTTCATGCTCTGCTAGCCTCACTGAAGAACAGAGCAGGGTATGTGGTGGTGGTGTTTTTAAGAGGAAGTGCAACTAGGCAACCATCCTCTAAAGCGTATGAAGCCACGTAAAAATAAAAAGTGAAACTAGTGCCCCATAAGTGACATGCAGATCTGTGTATTAATTTCGCGCATATTATGACCCACAAACTTCATCACTTATTCGGGAAATAAATAAATAAATAAATAAATAAATAAATAAATAAATAAATAAATAAATAAATAAATCATCGCGTGTGGTTACTGGGGTCTGGTATAGGCCTTGTAAAGCAGACCCTCCGACAAGGGTGGGCAGCATCTGCCGTGTATAGGAAACTGCGTGTTATTGTGGAGGAGGATAGACCAGGCAGGGATTTGAACCTGGGGCCCTCTGAACGAAGGCATTTTGATTTGATTTAGGCAGCCTGCGTTTCAATTTCGACGTTTCGTTTTACTCTAGTAGACGACAGAGAAACCAAAGCGATCTATGGCTGAGGTTTAATGAGTTTTGTTGGGTAAACGCCAAATGTGTGAATAGAGAGATTTTACACGGCGATATCGCACGACATGGAGTGTCGTATGGACGCATGCGAGGTCAGTCCAATAATCAGGAAGCTGTGGTGGTAGTGATAGTGTTTGTCCTGTAAACAGAAAGGGAGTAAACGGTTGTCGTGCCCGGCCCAGTTTTTAGCTCAGGACTATCACTCTTCCGAGGATCGAACATGTGACCGGGAACGTGGGAAGAGTGGTGTCACTGAAACGTGTGTTAATATTATAGGGGAAAATATGATTAAATATTCATATCTATATGATGGCCGTGAAGCCAAAGTAAAATGAATAATATTAAGAAGAGATTTAAGGTAAAAATATGAACCATGATGGTCTTGAAATAGGAAGGCATACAGAATGTAGAAAGGTGCAATTAGAAGAAATGGCTTGGTCGAGTTGGGGTGAGTCATGAAGCAGGAAAGTGCACCCTGCTAAATGCGTAGTATGTCTTCTAGCAAAGGTGGATAATTGTTGAACGAAAAGTGGCTGTAGTCAGTGTCCATAGGAAAAAGAACTTCGATACTATTCCAGAAGGTTGGGCGTATCGGGGAGAGTGTATAAAACCAGAGGGCACAGCCTGGACGCGGGCTTTTTAGAAGGATTCTACCGGGAGGCGAGCGGAAGCTCTGTCAGTCAGGTCTTCGATGATGATAATAATAACAACTCTAAGTTGGACTTAGAGTCTTCACCACTAAGAGTTGACCACGCCAAGTCTTCGAAGTCATTACTAATCGAGATTGAGGAGAAGCTTGTATGTACTGTATATATTTATATCTATTCATCGGTCTGCAATTAAAAAGGAGTTATTTGGGAAGCTGTGGACTTTGTCTCTTTCACACGTAGCGAATTCCCCAGGCCCTTTGAAGTAAAATTCCCATACCGCTCGGGGAGCAATCTGACTTACGTCGTGAATATACCTGTGTCACCCGACACGGTCATGGTCTGTGTGCAAAGTAACATTGCAAAATGCAAGCAAACTTACAGTTGTGCATAACTTTTGTCGCCATTTTACTTAGAATATGAACTAGTGCAATGAAAGTTTATTAATAATGTTATTTGTTTACGTCCCACTAACTACTCTTTTACGGTTTTCGGAGACGCCGAGGTGCCGGAATTTAGTCCTACAGGAGTTCTTTTACGTGCCAGTAAATCTACCGACACGAGGCTGACGTATTTGGGCACCTTCAAATACTATCGGACTGAGCCAGGATCGAACCTGCCAAGTTGCAATGAAAGTTTCATGTCAAAAGCACTACATGCAGTGGCCGAGATTCGAACTACGGTCACCTTGTTGAGAACCCGGAAATGATGCTAATAAGTCATAAGTTCAGGTGCCGGTTCAGCAGTTACCCTGGATTGCAGTGGGGAACACGGAAAAGTGCCATTCGCTGATCATTTATATGAATTCACTTCTAGCAATTTTTTTGCACGGAACACCGACACACCCAGGTCTTGCGGCGATGATGGGTTAGGACAGGGAAAGAAGCAACCGTGGCCTTAAGTAAGGCACAGCCCGGTGTGAAAACGGGAAACCACGGACAAATATCTGCGGACAGCGGGGTTCGAAACCACGACTTCCCGCATACAGGCTAACAAGCAGACTCACAAATCGAATGCTGGTCAATTTTGTGGGAATCCCTAAATTGGAGGTAACATCTTGATGGTGCGCGAGCAATACCTCGTATCCCAAAATGCTCTTCCTATCCATTATTTACCTTAAAACTGGTCACGCCTCCCAACCGCACATGAACATGCAGTCCATCAGAACAGTGTTCCTTGAGTTCATTTTCCTATCTCAATCTGTAAACGAAAATGAACCTTATTATACCGTACTATATTTTCATGAACTATTTACGCACTCTTACAGTATAATGCATTTAAGGTTCATTTTCCTTCATACATTAACACAGGAAAATATACACAGCGAACATTGTTCTGATAGTCTGCATATCCATGGAGTGTCTGGGGAGCGTGACCTGTCTTAAGGAAAATAATGGAGAGGAAAAGCACTGTGGTATACGAGGTATTGCTTGCTCACCGTCGATGTTGTAATTGTAAGAATTTAATTATCAAGCGGCTCCGGATTCGCTTATAGCTATTTTTTTTATAGATGTAGTATTTTTGTATCCGTCTCTTTGCATTTAAATCTCACTCTCATTTATGACTACGGCAGCATGGAAACTGCTGAGGCAAGTGACTACAGTGTGCCTAGTTGTTGTGAAGGCGGCTACTCATAGAGTCAGTCGTGTTGCAATAGCACATTCTGGCTCAGTGAGGAAAGAAATGGGAAACTACCCCACTCCCCATCTTCCCCCGTATGCCTCATTACAGTATGTCGCTGAGATCGGTTTTTCGTTTCGTTGTAACTCCATAACTTTCGGTGGAGCTATCTGAGAATTCAACCAGCCTGTGGGATGATAACTTTACAGACATACATTCCACATAATTCCAGCTTGTTTCTAAGCAACAGCAATAGAATTCCATTGCCAACAAAAATAAGATCTTTGCTCCAAAGAACACCAGGACTGGAGGAGGTTATTTGCGCTCAAACTGAAATTTCAAACGAGGATGTTAGTACTGCATCGTCGCTATCCACGTGGAACCCGAGGGAGCAGGGATCAGTCCCCGCGGCCTCCAGACCTTTACTTTAATCGTCCCTGGTTTCTATAGCAACAGATTTTTCTTGTTCGTTGATCCATTTAGCTCTCTCCCACGTCCCACTTTTACGACCATTTCATTCACTCCCGCTGTGGCACTTGTCGAAACCACTCACAGTACGTCAGCCCGACAAATTGTGCTTGCTCTTATAATAACAATCATAGTGATGTACTCAGTAAGAACGTAAAATGAAACGATTGCTACATCTTATATACGATTTTAGCATATTTTGCTGCAATATTTATTAATGATGATGATGCTTGTTGTTTAAAGGGGCCTAACATCTAGGTGATTGGCCCCTAATGGTACGAAATGGGATGGATATGAATTTAAAACGATCAGTGGAACCAACCCACAGTGCTGCACATGCACAGAAGCTGGCGTACAACAATAGTATTACTCACCAAGGGACTGCTTCTATAACACAATATTGAATCGAAGATGCTTGTAGTCAAGAGGGGTCCAAAATCCAAGTCAGCGGCCCCTCACAATGGCACTTATCGCTAGGAAAGTAGAACCATGGTATTTGTCATGTTGCGATACTAATCAAGAGTAGAGTAGACTCGCGGTATTCCACACATTATGGTACTACTCACAGGTAAGGAAATTCACACATGTATTACAGACCTACGCTGTTTCGCACATTGCGGCGTCATTTACAGGCGACGCAAACCTATGGTGTTTATCACATAAGGGTACTAACCACAGGGACTCGTACTATCCCGTGGTGTTCCTCATAGAGTGGTTACTAATCATAGGCAAGCCAGAACAATGGGTTCCCTTATCCCATGGCGTCGCTCATACAGTGCTACTAATCACAGGTAGTGTAAAAGCCGTCGAGCCCTCGTTTGCTACTAAACACAAACCTATTTGGTACCCAACATAGTAGTACTACGCGGACGTAAAAGCGACCCACGGTGTTTCACGCTTGGTGGTATTAATCATAAGTAGTTTCATGGTTCTAATTTGATCATCCCTTGGTCGCCCCTCTCAGTTGCCTCTTACGACAGGCAGAGGATACCGTGGGTGAATTCTTCGTCTGTGTCCCCCACCCACAGGGGGGAAAATATTTATTATTTCAGTTTTCCTTCTTTTTAGTGATATTGTCAGGACTATCCAATAACTATTATAAAATATTCGAAGGTGCCAGGATTCAAATCCAGAACACTCGAATTGATTTTTTGTATCCTCCTTCTACACTATCAACTTAGAAATGTGGACCAGATGCCATCCCATAACTAGAGCTTGGATTTTAGGTTAAATGTCTTTTTTTTTTTTTTTTAAAAAGAGCTGAACCAAAGGTAGTAAAATATTTTCAGGTTTTGCATAAAAAACCGACGTTTGGCATGGATTTTACTGGGCCTAAATTGCAAATTTTGAAAAATTTGACCTATCAGTGTTTTAGAACCTGAATATGTAAATTGAGACAATGTGTGGTTTATTCGTCAACAATGAAATTGAAAGTTTTGAGTGCCATAGGATCAATAATCTATTCTGGAGGAATTTGTAGAAGTCTCTTAGTTTCAGCCGACAAAGATAATGGGAGATCGTTATATGTTATTTTCTGTCTTGTGGTCTGGCTCCATGGCTAAATGGTTAGCGTGCTGGCCTTTGGTCACAGGGGCTCCGGGTTCGATTCCCGGCAGGGTCGGGAATTTTAACCATCATTGGCTAATTTCGCAGGCACGGGGGCTGGGTGTATGTGTCGTTTTCATCATCATGTTATCCTCATCACAACGCGCAGGTCACCTACGGGAGTCAAATCAAAAGACCTGCATCTGACGAGCCGAACATGTGCTCGGACATTCCCGACACTAAAAGCCATACGCCATTTCATTTCTGTCTTATGAAGAGTTTGCTAGAAAATCAGCTCGTTCTTTTGCATAATGATCCAGTAGCAGCAATTGACAACTACGGGCTTATCCAGGTAGTTTGGAAGACTTCCTATCTCCAACAGTGGAAGCACTACAGTGGATTGATAAGTTGGACATTCAGATATAAGAGAACACTAATGCCTGAAGTGAATCAATGTTTTTTTGTTATTGTGTATATATTGTATATTATGTATATAATTTCTTTGCCGTACGCTAATAATAATAATAATAATAATAATAATAATAATAATAATAATAATAATAATAATAATAATAATAATAATAATAACAGCAGCAATTGAAAATTAGAAGTGGGGGGGGGGCAAACAAGTGTACAGACAACAAGTAGTACCTGGGTTTGTGGGATAGGGCGGGTGGGGAATGGGGCTGGGGTGTGTATGTACTTCAAAAGTGAAAAAAAAATGTGCAAAGTTGTAAGTAATTTCGTCAGTCGACAGAGAGGTAGAGGTTGACAGTTTACCAATTTAAGTGCGGTAATAACAGTTTTTAATTTTTTGATTCGATACTATGCAATAAAACCTTCACCTAAGTAACAATATTACACGTGCATTACAATTAAATAGAACTGTGGCGTGATTATACAATTAAAAATCACTTCATATTTGACTAGACACACTCAGTCTGCCAGACGAATGTCGATGACCTTGGCAAAAAATATACCCCTGCTACCCTTCCTCACAGCGCATGCAAAGTCTCCACTACTTGCTGTGGCGCTATAGGCTACAAATCGGTTAGCCGCGACGAATTGCAGTTTGAGCGTATTTCTGTTAATAATTAAAGAAAATATAGGAAAGAATTAGCTGATATGACAACAGGGAGTGCATTTAAAAAAATAATTTTTATAATTCTTTGTTTCACATGGCTAAAATGTAGGAAATATGTAATGATTTCTCCACAAAGTGGCGAGAGGGGAAGACTGTACCCCTCGCCCCCTCCCGAATCGCCACTACTGTAATGACCGGTGTGTCCTCGGATCCAGTCATGTGCGATAGATTTGATAAGGAGGAGCTCGAAGTAATTTATCTCGAATCACCTCGCGAGCTAAATTTTATTTCGAGTTATAGACAATTTGAGCTTGAATAGCATATAATTGAGTCATATGTATCTACGAGCTTATACTGAATACACTATTTTTAACAGTATTTAAAAGTATGCAAACTATTTTACGGCATCACTTTAATTATAACCCTTATTACAGTAACTTTTAGAAGACAGGATACAGTACATACAGTAGTGAAACAGAAACATACCTCCGTTAACACCTTTGGAAACATCCGTTAGTCGCTTTTGGTTGTTACGGTTAACCTTCCCTCCCTTCACGTTGAAACTTCTCGTCAATACCACGCAGCCGAGATTCGTAAATGGAGCTTGTCATCCGCGACTTCGGGGTTTGCTTTTGTTCGTGACCGGTAATTAATTCACATCCGAGAATCAGCGAGGCTTCGCCGATTTTCCAATCACTAGAAATTTTAGTTTTCGGTTCCCGTCATATTAGCTTCCAGTATCATTGAAACCCTTTCTTTACTTGTTAAGTGTTCCTCACAAAACACAAACGTCGTATTGCACAGTTAATGTTGCATACAATTCAAGTTACAAAGTATTTTTTTTGCTTCGTGTAACCGAATTTCGAGTAATAGAGAAATAATTCCACGTGAAGAATAGGAGAAACGGCCGGGAAATTTAAGTAACTTCGAGATACTGAAAATTCGAGTAATGGAGGTTCGAGATATATAATATTATGCCCGGTCTAGAAAGCCAAGAATAAAGGCCAACAGTTTTCGTCATGCCGACCATCAACACCTCGTAATATGCAGTCCTTCCGGCTGAGCAGCGGTCGCTTGGTAGGCCAAGGCCCTTCGGGGCTGTAGTGTCATGCTTTTTTGGTATGTATTATCATGAAAACTCACATTAGAATTGAGAAATTTTATCACACAGCAGTAGAAGACATTTCACGCATAGGCCTTTGTCTAATTTTAAGGCAATAGATAGGCCTACAAGAGCGATCCAGCAGAAAATCTCCTAAACACTGAAGAACGATATTCTTTTAACAGTAACGTTAAAATTAATTCGGATCGTGAACTTCTGAAATATTGTCACTCTGAAGGATAAATCAGATAGCTGGAAACGTTTGTGGACCTCTTAGACTCGAGTATAGCAATGAGAAGACGTTGAATACCGGAGAGAGAGCTGTACACAAACCAGTGCCTTTGAAGAGGAATCAAGTAAGCTCCAATTTGATCTCAGCCTGAATCGCTGGCCGCTCTCCTGATCAGACCACATCCCCTTTCTCCCTCTTGCAGTCCTTTCACTCGACAAATGACAACGGCCGAGAGGGACGCCATCTACTATAGACGGAGAAAACCACTGAACCAACGGAACGTCGTTATGTTCTATCGGACTCCCTCAACATAGTCTCCAAATTACCTCCATACAAAATCGTCAAGACTCTTTTCATATCAAGCCAACAAGCGGGACAAAAATAAAGCAACTCGAGCCATTATTACTTGAATGAGAGAGGAGAGGAGAGGATCCCATCCCAGAGAGCGCTTTAAAGCTGACAGAGTCCTGGGATGCCCGACTTAAAATTCGATACAGATGAATATATTATCCCCTGCGAGCGGTCATTATCCATGAGGACTCGCCTTTTGCGGCGATAATGTAAAAACTGAGCAAGGAAAGGATATCTTACAAAATACCATTAACCATCGTATACACAGATAACCAATGGACCACAGAAAGTTTAATGGACCCAGAAAGTTTTAATACGACTTTCTGAGCAATATTTTGTCGAACGTTCTGTTTTCCCATCCCAACTGGCAGTTGAGAAAACACTCCCTCTTTCAGTCATAGGTTAAAGCAATGGGAAACAACATAATTTATCATTTCCCTAGCACGCCCCTTCAGTGACGCTGAGGTTTTCTGTGACAGCTGATAGAGAATCAATCAATCAATCAATCAATCAATCAATCAATCAATCAATCAGCACTGATTCCTTCAGAACTGTCACCCAGGTGGCAGATTCCCTATAAATTGTTTACCTACCATTTTCTTAAATTATTTCCAGCCAGTATTTTTTTACGTCGCATCGACACAGATAGGTCTTATAGCGTCGATAATAGGAAACGGCTAGGAGTGAGAAGGAAATAATAATAATAATAATAATAATAATAATAATAATAATAATAATAATAATAATAATCGTATAGCCTCAACTACTATGTGCAGACATTTTAATTTGACGCCATCTGGCTGTCTGCTCGTCAATTTCGACGTTTCGTTTTACTCTAGGCCCACTAGATGGCAGACCGAGTAAACCAACACACTCTTGGGCGTCTATGGTTGAGTTTTAATGAATTTTGTCGGGTAAACACCAAATATGTAACCAGAGATCTTTTACTGATGAGTGAACAAGTCACAGTGCAATACCGACTTTTAGAACTTGCGTGGGGATTTGGCGCAGAGAAATGAAATATTTTCTGGAAACTCTTGTCTCTCCAAAAAGTCGGTTCGAATCTCCAAGTCTGACTTTTTTTTCCGCCCTTCAAAAATTCTGCTACCTCTGCCGGGATTGAACCCGCTATCTTGGGATCAGGAGGCCCACACTCTATCAAAGTATCATTTTACGTATTTTTACATTTTGCTCCATATAATGTACTTCTTGATTTTAAACAATAGGCCTACTACATATTTTGATTTTTTGATAATTTTACTCTCCTCATATTTAACCCTGCATAACTGGTTCACTTACTACTGTGCATATCATAAGAAATAACATCACGTCAGGTTATGAAAGCTGCCATCGCGTCATGGAAAATGTCATATCACAGTATCACGCTATCAATTCATGCTGCGAAACATCACGGTGTCGCTCATTATTATCCTTCTCTCTTTGTTACTTGGTTAGAATGGATGAATATGACAATTACTCTGCACTACACTATTCGCATGCGATGGAAATCATTTTCAGTCGTTGCAGAACCTGCTCATCAGTGAACAAGTCACAGTGCAATACCGACTTCTAGAACTTGCGTGGGGATTTGGCGCAGAGAAATATTTTCTGGAAACTCTTGTCTCTCCTCGAAGCTCGCCATCTATCTGTAAATCGCGATCGACGTGTTGTTGGACCCAATTATTAGAGCTTCACGAAGAATCTAACGTTAAATAGTTAAGGTAAAATAAATAAAATGTTGTTTACCTCAGAGAATTCGTGAGCCTGTACATCACAAAGGTTGAAGTCTGGCAGTAGCTACAGTAATCGTACAGCTTTGCATATACCGATCCGTAAAACATTCAAAACTCTTAACATTTTGAATGATCGAAATAAATAAAAATATATTAATTTTGATAATTTTTTTACATATTTTTCTGATAATCTTTTTTGGAATGAAAACCCATCACATTTAAAAGGAATAATAAATGGCGCACTTAAGGGTTAAGCATTACTTCTACGAGTGCATAAATTACGGGAGAACATTCTGTCAACTGCACTGAGTGGCGAAGCGTGAAGTAAGTAAGAAGGTAGACAGAGATGCTTTTAAATTTAAACCATTTGTTTTGTTTTCGACGAATGCAAATCTATATTCAATATTATATTAATGACTCTAAAACTAAGACAAACCCTATAACAACCTATAATCCTACGTGCACTCGTTTTATTTTTAAATATAAACTGAATAGGCAGCGGGAGTTGTCAAATAACAACAACATACTTTTAGAATAAAATAATAGCAACATATTTCATTGTTACGTAGATTCAATAAGAGAATAAGAAATAAATAGATTTACGTACAAGTCACCTTGAACAATATTCTTGTAAATGAGTTCAATCTACCTGTCCTTCATTTCAACAAATATATCTATTGCTCTGGTCTTGAAGTCAGGCGTCTTGCTAAGATGTCTGAGCAGTTCCTTCTCTATAGCTAGAGTTCCCAAGTTAGACAATTTCTGGTTGGTCATCGAATTCCTTAAATAGGGTTTAATTCGATTGAAGGCACTCATAGCGCGTTCACTATAATAATAATAATAATAATAATAATAATAATAATAATAATAATAATAATAATAATAATAATAATGGCGTGTGGCCTTGTGCAGGTCTTTCAATTTGACGCCGTATAGGCGACCTGCGGGTCTGTGAGAAGGCGACCCTACCTATGATGAATTCTAATGTAGAATATGGCACACACACCTAGGCCCCGAGTCAATGGAATTAACCAGTTAAGGTTAAAATCCCCGACCCGGCCGGGAATCGAACCCGGGACCCTCTGAATTAACAGCAACGCGTTCACTAGAAACTGACGTTAACGGAATATACAGCATCAAGCAATTTTGTTGTTTCCGTATACACACTCTGGAGTTCGTTATTAAGAATGTAAGCCGATACGTGTTGTGGTTATAATACCGTAACTAATATTTGCAGGCAAGAAAATGCATGTACTTGAAGGGTTTTGATGCTGTCATTCATTTATTAGGTGTAAGTCTGCTATACTTCGTATTTGAATATTATTATATTTTTAGACGTGTCTCATAATAAAGTAAATTCAAATTAATTACATTAAAAGCATGTCTGAGATGGTAGCCAATAAGCGCACCTTCATAACCGACATCCAAATACTGAAGTGACCGTAGGCTGTGCATTGTGAATGTGTTCAATAAACTAAGTGAACAGAATCCAGATTAAGTCGTTTATTCAGAAGTTCAGATCTTTGCACTGTTGTCGTATGCGATGCGTAGCACCGCACGTCCGAACACGAGACGTTGAAGGGGTGGAGGTAGGTACTACACGCTCAGCGAATCACAACTCTTTCTTTGACGGAGGCGTAGACATACCATGTTTCCATCAGGATTAACCTCTTGTGAAAATAATTATAACAGAGTTCATTATTCATGATTTAACACCTTTTTTACGTTCATTAAAATAGTGATGTTGGACAAGCTCGTGCTTAAATTTTTCCATTCTCCTTTCCCTGTCCCTTTTCGATCGCTGCTGTGCGTTACTACACTCACTGTATTTCCTGTCATTCCTCGAAAGGAACGAACTTCCCTTGGCCTTTTGACAGACTCAATAGAAAGTTGGAATAATGTACAGTATACGTATTGCCCCAAATGGGACGACTTCGTTTCATCCATGAACTCCTTCATATCTAAGGTAAAACTTTTTCACAAGAACCTCGTTACTCTGCTTTACTTTTCTGTTCGTAAAAGGACAGCGTTGTACCAATTACTAAGGAGCAGAGTGCTGTAACATAAAAATATCATGTAAACAACCGTTTAAAGATGACCTTATGTTATGATAAGGCCTGCTTTAAAAGGAGACTGGCGTGTTCCTTCCTGAGCAGTATCAATCGTCTTATCTCCAATACGTATCGCGGTAATGTTGTGTTTACATCCTGCCGGTTTCCTTCTGCTGTCTGGAATGTTATTTCTGGAATAAATCAACTGTACTTCTTTCGGTTACCGTCAGCCTTTCTTCGGTAAAGTAAATTTTGAAATACAATGCAGTGGATCTTGTAACAACCTTTACTTTCGGACTGAACAGACGTATTTTTGTAATATCAGAGTGTGAATTCTATGTAAATAAACGACCGTGTGTCTGTACATTGAATATTTTGGCGACATTTTCGTATAGTTGTCCGTTTCAGGAGTAATAATGATAATCTTCATATTTGTTTAGCTTTGGTGCTCGGTATGTCTGCGTTCTCATTGCTGGAAGACTACTGGGTGTATTTCTACCAAACTTCATATATATAATCCAACTTCCCTTGGGTAGGATTTAGGACCAATTTTATTTCCAAAACCCTAAATGGACTTGGGGTTTATAGGACTATAGAAACTGATTTTTATCAACTGCGTAAAATGTCAGTTTGTCCTTGCTATGCAATCAAGTAGATGATACCAGACGAGTTGGCCGTGCGGTTAGGGGCGCGCGGCTGTGAGCTTGCATCCGGGAGATATTGGGTTCGAATCCCACTGTCGGCAGCCCTGAAGATGGTTTTCCGTGGTTTCCCATTTCACACCCGGAAAATGTTGGGGCTGTACCTTAATTAAGGCCAAGGTCGCTTCTTTCCAAGTCCTAGGCCTTTCCTATCCGATCGCCGCCATAGGACCTGTCAGCATCGGTGCGACGTAAAGCCACTAGCAAAAAAAGAAAAAAAAAAGAAAAACTAGATGATATGTTCACAGCGTTGTCCACATAGAGTGCAGGGACAATGAGATGACGCCTGGTGAAATCCTCGTTGGATGCAGATTCTGAAATGAAATCATGCGTTGCCATTCTCGTATATACGTGTTGCAGTGAGAAGTTAGGGGCCCTCCATTCATCTGTGCTCACGGCCGGCGTGTGATAGAAGCCTTCGTCTTTTATATTAGCTTTTTCTACCCTTTCCATTATATGGGTTTTGATGCTGGTGTTTGCGGCAGATTGTTCTTTATTGCTTTTCACATTAAGATTGCCCCTATAGCCTGTTACGCAATCACCAAAATTTGGATCCACCTTAGTTCCGCTAATCTAAGGCGGCTGGAGGCCGTGAAATCAACCTATCTACGGAGACCCCTTCGGTTATCCCGAACCACAAGGACCAGACTAGTTTATCTATTAGCAGACACGGACCTCTTCATCATTGCCTTCTGATACCAACTTGGCAGGTTCGATCCTGGCTCAGTCCGGTGGTATTTGAAGGTGCTCAAATCCGTCTGCCCCGTGTTGGTAGATTTATTGGAACGTTAAAGAAATCCTGCGGAACTAAATTCCGGCACCTCGGCGTCTCCGAAAACCGTAAAAGTAGTTAGTGGAACGTAAAACCAATAACATTATTATTATTATTTTACAATTCATTTTGCATAAACTTAAATATAAGCTCGAATTGGCCACAGCAGATAGTTTACCCCATACAAAATGGAATGAATTGAATTATTTCTTCCCGCGAAAACAAGAAAATATAGGCCTATTCAACTGAAATCACACTTCACTGAAGAGGAAACAAGAGAATTCTGAAAAACATGTCCAGCGCCTGTCCTCTGCACAACTATTTATTTTACATTTAAATTAACTGGCTGCTAAATATTTCAGAGTCCAGTTCTTCATGCCACATAAGAATACTGGCCAACAATAATTCGTAACATACTGTAGCCTATATACATTCTTATACAACACAGCACTAAACATTTCGTAACAACGGGGTTCAAACGAATTAACAGTGAATGTTTAGAATGACTGACAGGGATGTAGGCGGGGGTAACCAGTAGGAAACTGATTATAAACCTAACATTCGATTGTCCTTCCTATTTTGACAACTTACAGCTTGCGACCCCGTTGTTTTCAATCTTCATATAACCACAAAATAATACAAGGGGAAGGAAATTCAAAATAAATTAAAACAAAATCACAGAACATAAGAATAATACTTGCATAAAGGGTAAAACAATCAGAATATGACACCAAAATAAGCTTTTACATCATTCCTGTGGTTAAATAAGAGTTAATTATAAAATGTACTAAAATGTATTCATATCACCGGTAAAAACCGTGCACTTGTGTTCACATACGGAAGAGATGTGTTTAATTTGACATGAGTTTGTAAATGAAAACCATTTTAAAAAACGCTGGGATGTCACAGAAATACAAACCCTAATAATGATACCTCTCGATGTGGCTGACGGCTGAGGACACATACCGTCATTTATTGCCATTACATTCAGTTTATCTTCAGTTAGATTTCACAATAATTACCTCTCGTAACAGTTTCATAGTTATGACAGCGTATACCACTATTTACTTACAGTTAACTAACCTTGTGACGTTTGTGCGGAAACAGAATTTCTTTTTATACACAATTTTGAAGTCGTGGAGAAAGCCGAAGAGAGTTCTGCCAGTTACTGTACAATACAGTTTGGTTGCATGTGATGTTTTAAATTCGAATTCGCCGGGCTGAGTGGCTCAGACGGTTAAGGCGCTGGCCTTCTGACCCCAACTTGGCAGCTTCGATCCTGGCTCAGTCCGGTGGTATTTGAAGGTGCTCAAATACGTCAGCCTCGTGTCGGTAGATTTACTGGCACGTAAAAGAACTCCTGCGGGACTAAATTCCGGCACCTCGGCGTCTCCGAAAACCGTAAAAGAGTAGTTAGTGGGACGTAAAACAAATAACATTATTATTATTATTAAATTCGAATTCATGAAAAATTCGAACTTCTCTCTCGGTCCCTTGACAATACAACACAGTGTTAAACATCCGTGTTTAATAATGTGAATATTACACTGTTGAATTCGAAGTAAAAATACCAAATTAGTGTTTTCATATTTTCAAAATTAAAGCTCTTGGAAGCCTGAGGGAATGTTCCTTGAGTGAAAGAGTTTTGGTAACCAGTAAAATTCGCTCATTAGACTAAACCCAAAAATCAACGCAGAGCTGACTGGCAGTTGTCAGCAGAAGTGTTACAACATTGAGACCAGACTGGTTCACTTAAATTGTGTTACGTTCTGAATTATTTGGAAGTTTTCCGTCGTATATTTGTTTAAAATGAAACGTGGTGTTATTGTTTCGCCACATAGGTTGCATTCAGGAGCCCTGAAGATCATTTTCCGTAATTTCCCACTTTCAAACCAGGCATATGCTGGGGTTGTATTTTAATCAAATCAATAATTGTTTCCTTCCCAGTCCTAGACCTGTCCCACCCCATCGTCGCCATAAGACGGTACGACGTAAGGCAAATAGCAAACGAAAATTAGCTGAAATGATCCTACTTCAGACTTTTATTCCGAGATATAAACAAAGTATTATTATCATTCTCGTATCAGAAACACACATATTGTACACAGTTACAATTACTATATGACATTTGCCCAAAACTTGGCCACTTCCAATGCGTTTTTTGATGCTTGATATAGTTCATCTTCTGTGCAGGAGGCTCGACATAGTCGACATTGGAGAATATGTTGGATGGTCTGGTCTTCACCGCAGTCACATCGGATATTTTCTTGATCTATGTAGCCCCATCTTGCCAAATTAACCTTGGATCTGCCAACTCCAGATCTCAGTCTATTCAGGGACTTCCAGATCATCCATTCTTCGTCGTGGCCAGGAGGTAGAGTTTCAGAAAATCTTATCCAGCCAGGGGCAAGGTAGGATGTTGACCTCCATAATTGCAACCTGGCTTTTTCAGTAGTGGTTCTAAGATCCTCCGAACTTCTGAGAAAACTCTTTCTTGACTTCAATCGTTGCAGATGCTTTTTTTCCTTGTTCGCAACTACTTCTCTTCGAACAGAAGGTGTTGCTATTCCTGCAAGGTGGTAGAGCCATTCGACTGGAGTGGATTTTAAGCAAACCTCCCGTTTGGCATATGTTGAAATATGCCAAACGGGACACGCATACTCTGCCGCAGAGTAGCATAGTGCCATTGCAGAAGTTCGGATGGTTTCAGGTTGGCTACCCCACTGTGATCCAGCCAGTTTCCGTTCCTGATGAAGACTTTAGATTTGCAGTTCATGCAGTGATTATTGAAAGTAAGAGATCTATCAAGTGTCATTCGTAGATATTTTGGAGACTCGCAGTGATCCATTTCAACCTCTGACCATACTATCCTTAACTTGCGAGTAGCTTCCCTGTTTCTCAGATGAAAAGCACACACTTGTGTCTTTGAGGGGTTTGGTTTACGCTGGTTTGTGCTGTAATATCTAGAAAGATCATGTGAGGATGTTCTCCACTGATTCGAAATCTGTGCTCTGAGTGGCTGAAGCGAGGTCATCAGCATACAAGAAGCTACTGCAATTGGGGGCTATGGGTTAAAACAAATTATGAAAGTCAGAAACTGAAATGCACAAAAAAAAAAAAAATATATGTAATTACACTGTAATGTAGAATCAGGAATAAGGGCGTGTACTGAGCCTGAAATGGGTTTGAAAGGTGTCGCTTAACCCCGTAACGACTCAAACACAGCCTCATGACTCGGGCATAGGCTCTAACAGCGACGGTGTTATGAACAGCCTTTAAGCTCAATGAGCCTAACTAAGATGAGTTTGCTTAGATAAACTAACAGACTCAAGCGATCTGGACTGATTGAGCTCACTGAGCTTGGAATAAGTTTGAGTCAAGTCGGAACAAGGGTCAACTTTGCGTCACCAAACTCAAGATACGTGCGCTGTTGCAAGCTGTGCGTTTTCTTTGATAAGTACATTGGACGACGGCACCGAAAATTCTCTTTGGCGGTTTTTATTTCGTTTGCTCGCTAAAAACCTATTACAGTTGTTACCGTATTTTTGTGGTAGGTAGAGGTGAAAGAAGGTGCGGGGGTGAACGGGTCTCAAACTACGAAATTAAAGTTAATGTAAAATTTAACAAGGTTATATTCTCTTTTCAAAATCAAGAAATAACAAGCATGGAAGGTACAGAGTAACAAGGCAACAAAAGAGCAACAACAGTATTTACAGGCTTTGGGCTTCGAGCCCCGAACTTACAATTCTTGAGCGGTTAGCCCAAGCTTACATGTACATAAGGTTTAACAAAGGGGCAGAAAACCCCAATCACGCCCAGGAGCACTTGCTCCAAATTACACAGTAAGACCTCCTAGAGGCACGCAGAAACAAATTTCAAAAGAGCGATCCGCTCTCAAAGTTTTAAGCCTATCAAAAGGCCACACCTAACTCGACCTTCAAGCTGTCCGCTAAGGACGTAAACACAGGGGAAAAATACCCAACCTACTGAGGCCTATTAAGCGAGAAAAGGATAATTACATGGCCTCTAAAATACCAATGTGAGAGGAGGCGAACTGCACTCCTAATACATTTTGTTTTAAAACCTAATCTGGCTCTAGGCCACAAATGCAAGGGCTAATCCCATACTAAAGAGGTGACTTTAGAAAGAAACAATTTACATTACGTTAAAGAAGAATTGGTTGTGAAAAGGTAAGTTCACCTCAAAACAATATGAGTGGGAGCTCGAGAGGGTTAAGCACTCTCTATCCCAATATGTAGCTTACAAGAGAATAGATACAAAGAGTCTTTATATTTTAGGGAAAAGTTACATGGTAGAAAAACTTCGGACCCGCCCCGAGAGTTAAACTGCTGAGCTAGCAAGAAAAAAAGTTATTAAACGGCCATTACCTTGTTGTTGAACTGCTGCCCGGAGAAAGAGGCGCTTCCCGCCCCCTGCTATGTACTTTACACACTAAAAGATGGTAGAGAAGTGGCGCCGAGACCCTAAAATCAGCAGTTTATATACTCTCGCGGAACGTTCGAGGCGTTTCAAGAAAGAAAACACCCGCCCACAATCATTTATTGGTTAGGGTTAAGCAGCATATCCAATTTGAAGAAGAAACACCTTATTGGTCATAAATTAATTAAAGAAATTCGGGATTGGCTAAATTCAAAACAAGGGGGAAGAAAGGGGTATACAGCCAACTTAAACAATACCAGAAAGAAATTTAACAAGAAACAAACTTTTGAAATAAAAATTTCTTCAAAAAACAGTTCTTTCACCTTGCCCTAGGGTGCACTATTGTAGTTCTTCAGTAGTGTCCTCTAGAAGAGAAAGTTCACACTTCTTACTACAAGCAAAACAAAAATACGTCGAAAACGACCCAGTTCAGAAACTTCAAAATTTCCAAGTAGTGACATCTTCTGGGTAACTTGAAAATTAATACATTAGATAAAGTTCGGACCTCCTCCAGCAGAGGATTTTCAACGGGCGCAAAGTTTGAATTAGCGGCGTGGAGGTGTACCGCCCGGTACAACAGTAAAGTGCGCCAAGTGTAGGACTGGATTTGACAACACTGTGCGTTTGAGTTTGGACCTCAGTTGTGAGCCTCAACCGACCCACGAGCCTTAAAAAAACTCATTTCGCTAAATGAGCTTCAGTGCCTTTCGTCACGCCCAGTGATCCTGGCACAGTGAGCTCGGCAGACTCTGATACGGCTCAAAAAACATGTTCGAAACCACATAGGCTCACTACCGGCTCATATGACTACAGGTCTGGGCAGGCCCCATATTCAGCCTCACACAGACGTAGGGGGTTTGAGAATCATTCCAGGCTCTGCTCACGCCTCTAAATAACAAACATTTCAAATCGTATTCCTGAAAAATCACCACGTTTTCCCTTTCGGCAAGTCCCCCAAATATTGTCTATCGATCTAATGATTCTCCTTCCCTTACGAAATGTGAGTAATCAATTCTCAACCCTACATAAGTACATCAGAGGAAACAACGAAGGCCATTACTACATTATCGACATCCCTTGAATAATACAGAGAGCTATGGGGACTGGGCTGAAGGGATACGTCTGCGGTTACTGGAACGTCACGTCGACAACTGAAACCTGTCCAATGCTGTTTCCACGCAATTTGGCAAAACTGGCTTCTGATCTAATTGACTTCCGGTGGCGGAGTTGCCTGTAGCCGCAGGGAAATCTATAAGCTACACGACCGACGACTACAAGAATCGATTCCAGATATGATTACAGAAGAGAGGGGAGTCCCCCTGCTAGACATGTTAGCCGCCCCATTGCCGCGACCACACATACCCAGAGCAAGCTCAACTTGAGAACACAACATACCCATACTTCTGTACAGCAGCTAGCCGGTGGCTGACCTACAGTCTTTTCTACGAACGTAAGTTATAAAAACTTAAGTTACATACTTCATTTGTGAAGTAAAAAGGGAGGTCTGTAGATCGTGTGTGGTTGCATTAATTCCCTCTCGGCATGTAAAATATCTCTTGTGATACATTTGATGTTTACCCGACAAAATTAATTACAGTAAAATGTGCCATAGCCCGCCTCTGTCGTGTGATTAACTACATCCCCCGGAGGTCCGGGTTCCATTCCCGGCTCAGCCACGAAACTTGAAAAGTGATACGAGGGCTGGAATGGGGTCCACACAGCCTCGGGAGGTCAACTGAGTAGAGGGGGTGGGGGCTCGATTCCGTCCTCAACCATCCTCGAAGTGGTTTTCCATGGTTTCCCTGTTTTCCTCCAGGCAAATGCCCGGTGGTACCTAACTTAAGGCTACGGCCGTTTCCTTCCCTCTTCCTTGTCCATCCCTTCCAATCTTCCCATCCCTAAAAAGGCCCTTGTTCAGCATACAAGGCGAGGCCACCTGGGCGAGGTACTGTTTCTCCTGCCGAGTTGTATCTCCCCGACCCAAAGTCTTTCTTTCTTTCTTTCTTTCTTTCTTTCTTTCTTTCTTTCTTTCGTTCTTTTTTCCGAAGATCACCCGGCAGACGTCGGGTTTACTCCATCATCTGGTAAAGAGGAAAGTCGAAATTGATCTGCAGGCAGCCTAGATGGAGTCAGATAAAAATGCCTGCACAACGTTGCTAAGGGCATACAATTATTATTATTATTATTATTATTATTATTATTATTATTATTATTATTATTATTTGCTAGTTGCTTTACGTCGCGCCGACACAGATAGGTCTTATGGCGACGATGGAAGAGGAAAGGTCTAGGAATGGGAAGGAAGCAGCCGTGGCCTTAATTAAGGTACAGCCCCAGCATTTGCCTGGTGTGAAAATGGGAAACCACGAAAAACCATCGTCGGGGCTGCCGATAGTGGGGTTAGAACCCACTATCTCCCGGATGCGAGCTCACAGCTGCGCGCTCCTAACAGCACGGCCAACTCGCCCGGTATTATTATTTTTATAATTATTATCATTATAGTGAAACCCCCCTTTGATTGGACATGAATGCATCGTTTAATTCCCTACACTTTGACATGTTAAAAAACCTCTGTACATTGGACACCCCTCGACTGCGAGCATTGGACAGCCTTTAATTGACAGTTTCGACAGGTTCAACACTTGATTTTGTTTTGCTGTTTCGTAATGGTTTAGTGCAAGCAATTTTAACAGTCATTGGAAATTCTGCTTGTCCAAGAGCATTTAAAAACAATGTTACGACGGACAGTCTTCCTGTATTTTGGCGTCACAGCAAAAGAGATTGGGTGACAGGTGATATTTTCGGTCACTGGTTGAGAGATATGAATCTAAAGTTTAAGAAGGCTAAATGTAAAATACTGTTGTTTGTCGATAATGCTACAATCCACGTGGACCTAAAGCTCTTTCATCTCAAGAATCCGTTCTGCTGGTACATTATCAGTATGGTAATGAATTTAGAGCCCGGATTTCCATGCAAAATGCATGCTTTTAAACAAGTTAGTTACACTTCACAAACTTCGCAAATGTTCGTTTTATGACTTAATGATTCTAAATAACCGTTCTTCTTCCCTGCATGTTTGCATGTTTTGGCCTTTTTAGGATAAAATTCATGCATATTTTGAAGATTTTGGATTTTATAGAGAATATTTCGAGGTTTATATTGCATAATATGACTTTTCTTCCGACTTTGGCCATATATAATATCAAATTGCATGATAGTGCCTTTTATGAATGTTGGTTTGCAGAATTTGGGACAGTTTTTCCACGTTACAAACTAAGTCTGTTAAATGACTGCTCATTTTTTTCTATGTCAGACGAACAAATCAAAACTCGTATCACACATCTGTGACGCTGCGTTACTGATAGCAGCTTAAAACATTGGTTTTGCACTAAACCTTCCGTTGCTATCCTGGAATTTCTCGCCCGGAACTCTCGCTCGTCACACGTCTTTGTTATCACAGCTTCACTCTTTAGCAGTAATTGAAGACATCATCATTATCATCATCATCATCATCTGCAGTCATCGCACGGAGAAGAGATAAACTGAACAAATCCGTTTAAATCCTCATTTTGAATTCGTCAAGCTTATAAAAGAAGTATTGTGGTGAAAATGCAAAAGGCGTACAATTCGACCTCACTTTGTCCCAAATGTCTTCATTTAAGTACGCATCTGTCACTTGTTGTGTCGTAGAAAGAATGTGCTAGCAGATAAACGGATGAGCTTAAATCAAGACAATTTGGAGAAATTAGTTTTTGTACAAGGTTTCAAAAGAACTGAATTGTGATAGTGCATATTTTCCGATATATTGTGCATGTTTTGCCATATAACAGTGCATGAATGCATGCATATTTCGAGATTTAATAATGCATGGAAATCCGGGCTCTTGTAATGATAAATGAGAACATCCTGTGTTTTGCGGAACATCTCCAGAAAATATTACATACATGGAATTACCTCTACATCTAGCAAATCTTACTAAGGGACTATAAAAGGAAAACTCATAAAAAGTCCGAGTCAATGGCACACACTCGAACACCTTTGGAACTAAACCCTGTACAACATCTACCCTGAGCTCACAATACATAAGGTACTAGAAGCCTGAAACGGCGGAATCTCAATAATAGGCAAAAATTATCAGTAACCTTAGATACCCTGATGAAACTGTTATCGTAGCCACGAATGTCAGAGAAATACAGGTGATAATGGAGCGCTTTAGTAACAATCAGTCGGGAATGTGGATTAGAGATCAACATGGCCAAAACAAAAGTTGACAGGGCGAACAACCACATATATATACTGCTAGTTTTTGGTAATAAGATTGAAAAGAAATCAGAAGACTAGCAATGTTCCGAACTGCAACTGCCAAAATGACGAAAATATAGAAAGGCACGAACTATATTTAGTCAACGTCCTAATATCAGCTTTTGTCACATTGTTTGTCCAACCCTTGTCCCGTTTCTCTACGGCGTAGGGTATGAGGTGAGATGAATCTGTCATGGCGGGTTTTTATGACCGGATGCCCTTCCTGACGTCAACCTCATCAGAGTATTTCATAAGATGACATGAATGACGTGATATATGATAGTAGGAAGGGAAAGGGTGAAAAACGATGCCTACTCCTGTCGAATAGCACGAAGGCGACTTAACGTTTCATCCGATGGATGAATCGCCAACAGCGTCATATGATTTCACTCCATACATGAGCACTGCGGAGAGCTTTCGAATTTAACCCAGGCTCTTGACACGCAATCTGGTGATTAGAAATTGTATACCACCACCTCCCTTATGCTGCCGGCCAACATTCTTATGGTGAAAATGTTTTCGACCGACGGGACTCGAACCGACTAACTAGGGTGTAGGAACGTTTAGACTTCAACGCCTTAACGATCACGGCTTCTGGCACATAGGCTGCTGAAATATGGACCATTAAGAATCGGCAGTCCTCGATATATTGCGGAAAGCACTATTGCTTATTTTAAGTCAATAATAATGTTATTGGCTTTACGTCCCACTAACTACTTTTGCGGTTTTTGGAGACGTCGAGGTGCCTAAATTTAATACTTTAATATTGGCTGGTTCGATCATGGCTCAGTCCGGTGGTATTTGAAGGTACGTAATTTTTGGCACGTAAAAGTAATCCTGCGGGATTAAATTTAGGCACCTCGACGTCTCCAAAAACCGAAAAAGTAGTTAGTGGGACGTAAAGCCAATAACATTATTATTGACTTAAAATAAGCAATAGTGCTTTCCGCAATATATCGAGGACTGCCGATTCTTAATACTTTTACGTGCCAGCGCCTCAACCGTCTGAGCCACTCAACCCGGTTATTTCTAAGTCAGACTCACTTGAAGGATAGCCTCATGAAAAGAGTAAATATTGCCTGTATGGTTCCTGGGTCACATCTCGCGGAGGTATGGTTAGTCTATATGAAAAAAGAAAATATGGTGGTGTAAGGGAAGGTAGAAGGAGATCTAACCCGAAGTAGATGTTACAGCAGAGGAATTGATCAATTATTATACATTCTGGATAGCAAATCACTCCACGAGTTATTAGAACTGGCACAAGATCGGAGAGAGTTTCCTCCTGAATAGCACATAACATACACCACGACTTCCCAACAAGAGTAAAGAAGAAGACGAAGGAAGAAAGAAAGAAAGAAAGAAAGAAAGAAAGAAGGAAAGAAAGAAAGAAAATAAAGTTAGCATTCTTAAATGTTGCTATATCGGACTGCAACTTATTTCAAACAATAATGTTAAAAGAAAACGAAAATCTACTACAAGATTTTATAAAATCGGGTCAGAGAATAGGGATTTAGGAAAGATATGTGTACGGGGAAATTGTTTTCGAAAAGCATTTTTAGTAAAGCTCATTCAGGGCCAGGTGATCGGAAACGTTTCGCAGCCATTATCGATTCATGTATGCGAAACTACCGTCTGTTCCCTGTCAGCTAAAGTTGAGTGCTACAGCAGAGGGCAGCATCACATTTGCTTGTAGTGAGCATGTATCTCACCCTATAGTATCAGCGGGGACATTTCTCCAATATTTCATCATCAAAGAATCGATTGTGGGTGATTCCTGGAGAGAGGGTGAAGCTGAGAAGGGAAGAGCAGGGAAGGGAGACATACAGTCCGAGTGAGATGACTTGACAGGAAGAGCCCACAGCCCTAGGCGAGCGTCAGCTACAGAATTACACGATATGAACTCAGCTTTCAGAGTAAATCAATATATTACATCTTAACAAACAGTTATCAAGCCTCTGGTTCAGGGAAATGTCGAAACCCAGAGTTTCATACCGAGGGAGTCAAAATGCCTTTACACAGCATAGAAGTCGACGCGTGGCCCGAGTGTGATAGATAAAACCGAACAAATAAGCATATTAAAATCAATAATTCTAGTTATACAATACCGTCATCTACAGACTGAAAAAATCCGTTGCAAAAGTTGATTGTATTATTCGAATCACCGGGGTTTAAAACTTGCACTTTAGAAATCTTAGTTTTATTTTGAATTCTTTCTACTGCATATATGCAAGTTACCGTAGAGACAAGGAGTACTGTAAAAAGATACGATCACCTATATATTAACAGAGTTTGATAAAAACAGCTTGGGGAAATCCGTCCCTCTGTTATACTGAACCGATTTGCTTCATATTTGTTTCATTCTCTCCGGAATTACCTGGTCGTGGATCATGAGTAGACCTCGAATTTGTAGGTGGTAATAGGTTAGAATGCAAAGTAATTTGGTTTGTAGGAAGTGTCATGCAACCCGTTGTACCATAATGTAGGAAAAGTAGCATCAATTCAAGGAGTTCTATAGGCTGTACTCCTAATATCAATGCAAATCTCATAGCATAACCGTTGTACAGTGTAGGGTATACTTGTTACTGGCTAAGGTATGTTTGCATTCTAACCTAACAGAACCGAAAAATCCGGACTCTAATCATGAGACATTGATAGGTCTTTCTTTAAGTTCAGCCAACTTTGAGTAATCATAAAATCAAATAATTAAATGATCACTCCAATAAATGCAGCCGAAGAATTACCCTAACCCGCAAATACATTCTGTACTTAGCAGGTTGCTAAGCGACTAACACTTTCATTAATATTCTGATCTGATTATCCGATTTTGATCCTTAGTATTGTCGTTGGATGCAGCCATGCTTGTTTACTAGCTGATAAGCCATAGAGTATACCCTTCCTCTTATCATGGAAGAATATAATTCTGTGCTATATACTCTGATTCTCTGACGTACCCCAGATTCTTAATATACTCAACAGATGGCAGAACTTTCCTAAGTGTAACTGGCATGCTGCAGAAAACATCGACGTACGCACAGACGGGAAGGTATCAAGCCGGCTAGCCTTCTGTATGACCATTACCAGCAATAAAGCGCAGGGACTACTTCCTCATAGCCACGGCCAATTGAATGTTGCACTATCTCGGGCAGGATAGTTTGAAAATGTTAAGATCAAAATACGCCAGATTGGTCGGAGGACAGTGACTACTGTATGGAAAGAATTGTTATAAACTACATAACGAATGAATCGGTTATTACGTACCGCTATTAAATGTCCAGGGCAAGTAAAACAATCGACAGGCATATCAAGACGAGTTACGTGACCTGTTTAAAACGGTTCCGTCCCACGAGTTCCATTCCATTGCTTAGGAAAAACGTCCCATGAGTTCCTACCGCGTATTCACGTCCGAGTAAATAAGCTAATGAGTACCACTAGTTCCAAATGTCTCTGGAAAACCCGGCTGTCAGTTCTGAGGTTTGACCGGCTAATAATAGTACGACGCGACTATGAAGAGTTAATGGCCTTACCACCAGGTACCTAAGGGCTATTTTCAAGTCATTTGTGTTTGTGTCTGAGTGGAGCAGATACACTTGGAGTTCACAAGTAGCATTAAAGGAAACCAAATTTAGATATTTAAGGGTTACCGTTTTTATAAGAAACGCGACAACAAATCAAGTGAAGTGTGGATTTGTGCTGCAAAACCATGTGCCAGAAAAGTGATTTTAAAAAATCGGGAATTGATTAAAGAAGTGGACCATGATTGTGTTCCTGATGTGGCCAGCGTTGAAGTGTTCAAAGCAGCTTCCATGGCCAGGAAAAGAGCTCGCGAGGAGAATAACACTTCAGTGTCACAGGTAAGGATCATTCATATAATTTTCTCATTGCTTCTCCTTGTTTATTTTTTACGAGCTATTTTATTAACCAAATACAGAAAATGAACATAGGCTCGTTGGACTTTTGAGCCAATTTAAATAATTATATTGAACATAAGGCTAAGATTAAAACATGAATGATTAAATAATATAATACAGTATTTATCCACAGTCTGATTGCAGTCATTCGACTGGGTCAAGAATGGGATGAATGAAGCCCTCATCTAGCGGTGAGGACAGGAATTGTGCCGGCTGCCGAAGCCTGTCGCACTCCTCTGGGGAAATGATTAATGACTGACAAATGAAATTAAATTGAAGAGTGTTGCTGGAATGAAAGATGACAGGGACAACCGGAGTACCCGAAGAAAATCCTCTCCCGCTCCGCTTTGTCCAGCACAAATCTCACATGGAGTGACCGGGATTTGAACCACGGAACCCAGCGGTGAGAAGGCAACGCGCTGCCGCCAGAGCCACGGAGGCTCTAGAACCGTAGATTATATACTGTAAATGATAAAAAACAACAACGACGGCCGGGATAAATGGCTCAGCCGGTTGAGGCGCCGGCCTTCTGACCCCTCGGTATCTGTGAAAACCGTAAAACCATTAACAGCAAAAGACGGAGTGAAAGGATGAGAGTCGGTCCCTCGAACAATGAAGATATTAATTACGGGAAATGAAACGCATTGTCTTGTAAACTTAAAGCCGACGGGATCGAAACTAGTTGACCAGGGCAATTTGCACGGGAGATAAAGGAGAAAAACGTAGCCTAAACAAGTGGAGATACTGCCACATGACTCCTGTCACAATTTAGGGACCTCCTTCGGAACTCAGGGGCAGCAATTCATAATTCAGATGTGGTCTAAACATTTTGCCTTTAAGGTAATTGTGGTGAGGGTTTCTCTACCATTACCATAGTATATACCGACTGTCATAGGCTACGTACGAAAGTCCTCTGAAAGAAGTTGAATCAAAGTCGGGAAGTTGAAAGGCAGGGCTATTTTACCTGGTATTTTCATAAGAAAGGAGTACACCGGGCGAGTTGGCCGTGCGGTTAGGGTCGAGCAGCTGTGAGCTTGCATCCAGGAGATAGTGGGTTCGAACCCCACTGTCGGTTTTCCGCGGTTTCCCATTTCCACACCAGGCAAATGCTGGGGCTGTACGTTAATTAAGGCCACGGCCGCTTTCTTCCCACTCCTAGGCCTTCCTATCCCATCGTGCGACGTAAAGCAAATAGCAAAAAAGAAAGAAAAAAGAAAGAAAGAAAGAAAGAAAGAAGTACAACATTACACGTAACTGAGAAAGAGAAATTATTTTAAGGATTAACTATTACTGTGAATGCTGCATAATAAATCAAAGCTTCATTGCTGAATTTCAGTAGCAGCGATAGACAGTGTACAAATACTTAAAAGACTTACCGCCACTGAATGAAAGGTGATCTAGACTTATGCGTGATATTCTGGGATCGGAAAGAGTCAGTCCAACTCACCTGAAATAAAAAGATACAATTGTTAGTCTTACTTAGTTTATAGGAAATAAAAATTACATATTTTACGATACTGACAACTGCGTGGTTGTAGAATATCAACCATCAACCACTGCAATACTCGTTCACCTGCTTTACAGAAGGTTCTCAAGGGAAATAATAGCCTTCTTTGTAGCATGGAAGGAGTTGACGACGGGCATGGTTGTTCAGAAAATCTTACCTGTAAATCAGCAAGCACCTTAGGGAAACATTTTGCAATTGCGGTGTAAATTTTTTAACAAATTCCACACTAAACCTACATTTGAGATGGCCATTGACAGGGTCGAAGGTTAACCTCCAACCTCTAAAACAGAGTATATGCAGCAGCCCAAATCTTACGCTCTCTAACAGTGGACTTCTGAAACTACTACCCACACTATCAAAGTTACGTCGCAAAGCACACTTCTCTTGGAACCGTGAAACAGTATTCCGCTACCCTATTACCCTGCTGCAAGAACTGCTTCCAGTGGAGAGACTATGGTGTCAGGGAAAACTGGTCTATCTAGTCCACCATGCTATGCGATGTAATCTTTTTTAAAGAGATATACTAGCTATCGTATTTGTCTTCGACATATTGACCATGTAGATGGTTCAGATATATCTGATTAGCAATCTGATTAGCAGCTGGAGTAAACATTTGAGTGTGGTGATCTGCCTGAACAAGGAGAGGTTCCTTGAGAAGTAAACCATTAGCTTAAAAGTGAGAGAAGTGAAGAAGGTGTAAAATACGAGAAACATCCGGAATTTTCAAGCTCTCTCCTAGCGGTAGTCAGCGTTTGGCCTTCAGACGTTTTTATGGACATGGTAGAGCAGGCAACAGGGAAGGGGGGGGGGGAGGATCTGGAGATGCTTAAATTGATGCTTGTTGTTTTAAGGAGACTAACATCGAAGGTCATCGGCCCCGAAGGGATAATTGCTAAGAATTGAGGCAATACGTGGTATAAATACAATTTCACCCCCTTCCAGTACCTATTCGGTCTCAGTGATATCTCTGTGGAACAATTTCTCCTCCCTTTGTTACAAAGGATTCTTCCGTAAGATTTACACTAAAAATGGTAGGACAGAGGAAATAAATTAAAAATTAAAAAATGTAAATCTTTCCGTTATGTCGTAAGATCAATTTTTACTGCGTATAGGATAAGAAAATTTATCAGGAATTTTATTTCTTGTAACTTTTGCTATGTACCATTAATCAACAGGAACAGTATTAACAGGGGTATCTGAGATTTTAAGTTTTAGGCCTTCCCTAAACTACTATTTCACACTGCGTAAATAAAACTATGTATAGCTTAAATATAATGCTTTCTCCACAGACTTTAAATACCGATTTGAATTAAATTCTGTTCAGCCGTTTTCTGGTGATTCGGAAATTGTATTTCCCTCTAATTTTGGAAGTGTGACACACACACACACACACACACACACACGCACACACACGCACACACACACACACAATACCTTTTCATGACCAAAGTACAGAGAAAACTCTCATTTTATTTATATTTATTTATACTGCATCCTTCAAAAATTATTTTTATTGATGAAAACCTACAACCTCGTTTCCAGTCAATGACAGTCAGGGATGGGATGAATGAAGTCCCTAACTCGCGGCGAGGATATTATTATTATTATTATTATTATTATTATTATTATTATTATTAAGTTCAACACGCTGCAAGTATAATTTTTATGATTCATTCAGTTACAGAGGTCTTACGTCGTTTCAAGAGAATATTTAATTTTCACGACCGCATTGTACTTCAAATAGACTACTTCTTTTAGACCAATTATTACACAGTACATACTTATGAGAAATATTTACAAACAGATATCTGTGGGAACAGAGCCCACAAACTTCTGATTTCGCGTCGGATGCTCTACCGATTGAGCTATGGTGTCAAAGTCATATTAATGTTCTGTTGGAAAGGATCTGAGCTACAGGTCTGGTACAACTGTCAGTACAGCTGAAGAGTGCGCGCTTGTCGCCCGCTGTGGGCCAATTCAAGACATAGTTTTAGTTTGAATGACAGCATTGTACTTTAAACTTCTGACATATTTAGGTGTTGTTCAGTATATACAGTAAATGCCGAATAGTTGTTAAATACACAACCAAAATGGCTAACTGGACATCCCTTCCAGCAGAACAAGAATGACGGTAGAAAATCCCAAGTTAAATCGGTAGGCTGTGGGCTCAGTTCCCACTGGTGTCCGGTTAGCCATTTTTGTTCTGTATTTAATATCTCTTCGGAATTTACTACATGTACTCAACACGGTCTAATATAGTGAAACTAAATTTCAGTTGTGTTGTTCCAGTGAACATGTGTGGCATGTGTGCTGTTCTCAGTTTTATGCCAATAAACGTGATTGCTGGAGTAATAAAGTTTATATGCTTCTATATAACGACGTGTTAATTTTCGATCTTGCTCGTAGCATGCAGGTCATTGAAATTAAAATATATTTACGACAATATTAAATGACTGATTACAACTCATTTACGCATATTGAATTACATATTTACATATTACATATTACATATTTTTTCACCGTATTCCGTATCAGTTGTTTTCCTTGTTTTGTAAAATTCATGATATATTGAGAATATTCCAATTCATTTCACTCCCTGGAATTGAAATACGTCCTGAAATGTACGAAACATACGGCTCGTGGGCTGCAATAGTGGCGTAATTCAAAAAATACGAAAGTGGAGTTATTGCATACTCTAGCATTGTCCGTAAATTTGTTTCATTATTATACGCCGCAAACTCCCAAGATAATCCAACATAATCTATTAAAAATCATTGGAGCAATAGTTATACATCTGAAAATGTCTAGGTCATGGCTTCGGCGAGGGGAATGCAGCAATTATTAAATAACATTTTTATTAACTGAACTCTCATCGAGCCGTTTAGTACACCGCTTCCTCTTTATTCCATAAATTTATCGTACGATTTCTGCATTTCACTACTAAGGGAAACTTTGTACTCATTTATCTCAGAAGTTGATATTTTGGAGTTGTGTCACTATTGCAGCCCATGAGGGATACATTGAAGCCAATCTAAATTTGACCCTTAAAAGCACGATTTCTTATTTATTTCAAATATGATTTCTCATTCCGAAAGTAATACATTATTATCAGAAAAATACATATAATACAAGATAATATTTATGTCAAATGTCAAAATAAATATTTGTTAAATTTATTTGGGTACCGGGCGAGTTGGCCATGCGGTTAGGTGCGCGCAGCTGTGAGCTTGCATCCGGGAGATAGTGGGTTCGAACCCCACTGTCGGCAGCCCTGAAGATGGTTTTCCGTGGTTTCCCATTTTCACACCAGGTAAATGCTGGGGCTGTACCTTAATTAAGGCCACGGCCGCTTCCTTCCCATTCCTAGGCCTTTCCTATCCCATCGTCACCGTAAGACCTATCTGTGTCGGTGCGACGTAAAACAAATAGCAAAAAAATTATTTCGCTCAGTAAATTGTTAAGAGTTTTGAATGTTTTACGTACTAACGTTTAATGTACCTATTGCCACACTTCAGAAGTAAATGCACACTTGTAAACTCGTAAAGAAGATATAACAAGCAGGTATATTTTCCTTTGCATATATGCAATGCTGTGTATTTAAGAGTTAAAAAACTAAGATTAATCACATTACTTTTAAAATGTTTGTATATACAGTACCAAAAACTGTAATTGAAAATTCAGGTCCCATCTTCATTGTAAATGAACGCTGATTTGACACGTGCGTGCAACATTACCTGGATTTCTCTCATTTGATAACAACAGGAGTCATTCACAACCGACATGTTTGTGCCTGACACTGTAGGTTAGTTAGTTAGTTAGTTAGTTAGTTAGTTAGTAATGTTTTATTTTCCTGGCAAGATTAAGGTCTTCAGGCCTTCTCTTCCATCTAACCAGGCACTGAAATATACATATATTACATTGTATCACTTTACAGTAATAGATTTAATACTAATTAAATTAATAGTAATATGAGAATGATAGGTTCGATCCTGGCAGATATCGGAGTATTTTGGAATGAAAGAAAAGCAAAGAATATAACGCGCACATGTTATATGACAGTGTGTAAACGAACCCTAAAGAAATGCGTTACTTGTTCGTTCAGAAATTCTATCAAAAGCTTGGAAATCCTTTTCAGTATTAGCCCACAGATACCTTTACGGATTTCGAATGGCTGGATTGTTGTCATTCAGGAGTTATTTTAGGTGCCAGCAAAACTACTGACGTGAGGCCGACGTATCTGAACCCTTTCAAATATCATCGCACTAAAGGCTAGTACACACCAAGCAACAAAGTTGCGGAACACGTGTATCGCGACAAGTTCCAGGGATGTCCTGCGACATTTTTTCCGTGTTTGGGACTGTCGCGATACAAAAGTTGCATGTCTCAGGTCTCCCATTCGAAATGGGATACATGATACAAATGTTGCGCAACATGATGTAGTCTGGACGTGTCGCGAGACAAAGTCCCGCGACACGCCGATGCCAGTGTGCAGGTAGCCGCCACGTGTTGGTGTTGTGTTTCGTGTTCTGTTGTTTTGCGATGGAAACTACTCTAAAAAAATCATTTAGGATTTACACACCCTCCCTTGTTTTGGGGATGTTATGTCTACCGAGTATAAAAACAGAGATAAAAGGAGGTAAGCAATCGAGTCTCTGGCTAAAAAGTTCACTATGTCCATTCACGAGATGGAGAAAAAGATTCACAACATTAAAGGCACATAAAGCATTTTCTTGTGCCATTTCGCGCCGATTCCTGTGGTGCAACTGGCTCTATACATGTGGACGCGGGAAACTGTATCGCAACAGTCTACGGACAGTGTCTCGCAACTGTCCCCGTACAATGTCCCGCGACTTTGTCGTTAGGTGTGTACTAGCCTTAAGCCAGGATCGAACCGGCCAGTTGGAGCTCAGAAGCACAGAGCTTCATTATCAGAGTTACTGAGCCCGGTGAAGTGGGGAAAGAAACGTATTTCAGATAGTAGCCGAATATTACTGTGGGCAGGATTCGAACTGATGTTAGCCTTCCACGTCCTCTCAATGTACTTAAGAGGCTAGTAGTAGTGTCTCAACGGTGCACTAACCGCCAGCGTCCTGGAAAGGTATGGTAATTCAACTGACGACCCATCTGCCCCACTGGGACAAAACGCTGGTGATTTCACGACTGAAAAGGCCTAAGAGCTTGAATACGTCTTTATTGTCGACATGCCACATCAAACATAATTTAAGGGAATGAATGATAGGAGTTAGCAACAGAATATACCGGGAGTATCCGTGATTATGTCAAAAACTTTCAGGGATGATGGAGGACGGCAAATGGATCCATTTGAGATAAGGAACCGTATTCCGGAAACTATCGAATCAGAAGTTAAGCAAAATTCTACTCATTTACGGCCGTCTAACAGCACAAGATTCACAAGCTACTTCATTTACAACAGATGTTCGAAATGGCGTCCCCCTGCATCAATGCAGGCATGGCAACGTCCCACAAAGTTCTGTCGTACCCGTTCGAAATCCCCGGTGTCATTTTGAACAGGGTCGCAGGCAGCGAGATTTCTTGCCAAGAGATCCTCTCCAGTCTCTATAGGTGACTTATACGCAAGATTTTTCACATGGCCCCACAAGAAGAAATCAAGTGGGGTGAGATCAGGTGAACGAGCGGGCGGGCGTTAAACAATTTGGATTGTTAATAACTTTTGACTCGAACGTTTGGAGTTCCCCAGTTCCAATTGTTCAGCGGAAAATACGTAGAAAGAGGACAATCTGCTACCGACACTCGTAGAAAGAGAACCCTCAAAAATACCGGCGCATTTTTCGACGAAACATTGTAGATAAGAACCTAACTGGTCAAATATTAATTTCCTGAATTTCAATCGTACGTAAGACTGTCGATGAACGAAATTTTGGCTCCCCTCAATTTAAGACGAATTTAGGTTAGTAATTCGTTAAGACAAATACTTTACGCTCGAACCACCTACATGTAACATTTATATCCTAATAAATGGCATGTGGTCTACGGGGAGACCCTGGTGCAAGACATTCGAACTTATGCCCATAAAGGATCCGCGTATCTATGAGAATGGGGTCCTACCTAGGATGAATCTAATGTGGAAGACGGCACAACACTCAGTCCCTGAACAAGAGAAAGTAACCAATGCAGGTGAAAATTCCCGATCCGGTCGAGATACGAACCTACGACCCTTTGGACCAAAGGCCAGCATGCTAACTAGTTAGTCACGGAGCCAGGGATACCATAACATATCCATACTTTTCCCATTAAATTGGCCCAGTATGGCATAGAAAGTAAATGAAAGAAGTGAACGTCATTTATTGAAAATACGCACTTAAGAGAATGGCAGAAGAAAAAAAGAAATGAGAGGAGAAAGTGGAAGTACTAGATCAGGAGAAAAGTGGCTTAGTTTTGTTGACAATGTCCACAAACTTTAGGAACTTAGAAGGGCTTGAGTTGGGGGAAGAAAGGGTCTTGGGAGGAGACAATGGATTGCAGTTAACTTTCGAGTGACCATTATGTATTCAGAAAAAATATGAATAAGGACTTGGGCAAGGAGTTGCAAACAATGAAATGTGGAATAAGGAATAATTAATGCAAGAAAAAATACGAAAGAAAATTTATAACTGCCGACTCATGAGAGAATAATACAGCTCACTCCTGCTGTTTTCTCTGATTTACGAAATTACTAAGGCATGATATATTCCAACTAATTAGAATTGCGGTAACACACCGTAAGCACTTCTTACAAATCATCTACACAGTATCTTAAAATAATTTTAAACAGAACGAAACATAATCGATAAATAATAATAATAATAATAATAATAATAATAATAATAATAATAATAATAATCGTATGGCTTCGTGTGCTCTGTGCAGGCATTAAGATTTTGTGACATTCAGGCTGCCTACGTGCCAGTTTTAACGTTGTGCGTTATTCTACCAGATGACAGACAAACGCATCTCTGGTGGGCGACCTATGAGTGAGTTTAAATTAATTTTGTCGGGTAACGAGCAAATATGTCACGAGAGATCTTTCACATCCTGACATCGTAGGACATTGAGTGGCGATTTAATCCCACCCTCGCTCCCTCCTCAATAATCTATCTCAGCATTGTTCGAAACTACAATCTTGGAATCCTGAGGCCAACATCACAAACAGATCCACAGGGGAAGCTGGTTCATAATGTTCATCCAAGAGAATTATCATACTTACTCAGTAGAGGTATAGATTAATTCACGTGTCATTTGAGCAGATGTTCGATATTTGTTAGACATTTTGAAAAGTTTTCGTAGTGTGTTTATCAGGAGTAAATCGCCAACAAACCTTAACATTGATAGGGTGAAAATGAAGCAAGGAACAGAGAACATTCCGTTTCAACACTGAGAGCCCCACCAGTATCCTTTAATTGGTGAACACTGCTGCCCACTCGCCAGACTGGGGATCGGATCAAGTTATCAAGGCTATCAAATTCGCCAATTCCTTCACGTAAAGGAAGAAGGGAGGAGATCAGTTTACCTTCTATTGATTCAAGATTTCTTTACCAAGGCTCATGCACTGCAGAGAACTAAAACTAACTTATATTAACACTTTACAGCTGTACTTTCATTCTTATTAAATACTAGCAGTACTCGTGACTGCCGGCCCGTGGTGTAGGGGTAGCGTGCCTGCCTCTCGCCCGGAGGTCCCGGGTTCGATTCCCGGCCAGGTCAGGGATTTTTTTCTCGACCTGAGGGCTGGCTCGAGGTCCACTCAGCCTACAGTGAGATGGCGGCCCCGGTCTCGAAAGCCCAGAATAACGGCCGAGAGGATGCGTCGTGCTGACCACACGACCCCTCGTAATTTGCAGCCTTTCGGGCTGAGCAGCGGTCGTTGGGCAGGCCAAGGCCCTTTCAAGGGCGTTAAGTGCCACGGGGCTTGGTAGTACTCGTGACTCCACACGTGTTGAAGTCAGAATTAGAAATTTGACTTAACACTGCAGTAGTGAAAAATCCAATAAGTTAGCTCTGATCAACTTCTTTGTTACGTTTCAAACTATTTCCTCAGCCTTAACATTAATTGTCGTGTCAGCCAAGGAACATTACTTGTACTTATAACAGATTAGACAGACGTACATTTCCTTAGACTTGTTCCGTATTTTCTTTCCTTGCCTTCCACTTTAACATAGCTTCTCTCACAGAGAAAAAGAAGCAAAAATATTTTTGGACTTGCATCACTAATGAGTTCCACGTTAATCCATCCAGCTACACTTCGCTCAACGGGCTGCAATTATTAGAAAATGCTCCTATAAAACATAAAGGGGCAAGTATATGGCAAAACGTTAGAGTTAAAGAAAATTCATATATACTTCGTAGTAGAAAATTGAATTGTATATGGACTTAGTGGTTTCTATTTTTAATAGGTGTAACCATTCAGGCAGTGCATTCACTTTCATGGAACACGCACTCACTGATTTTCCGACTTAATCTCATTATTATTTTAGTCATGTCAGTAGTATCATCCATTCACAAAACTACACCAAAGAAAACTTAAATTATAGCCCACATACTTGTTTTTAAATTATTGTTATAATCATCATTATTACCCACTGTTAATCAGTTACATACAAAATGTTATCATCAACATCATCATTGTCGTAATAATCTTCTTAACTTGTAGTAAAAGACTATTTAATCTTTAGCATAGAATGAGGTTACGTGTAAGGGAGGGCCAAGAGAACTTCACCACTTGTAAATAAATAAAATAAATAAGTAAAATAAACAAATAAATATATAATATATATATATATATATATATAATATGCATAATTGTACATTATGGTACTACCCACAGGTAATGAAATTCGCACATGTATTACAGACCTAATGTGTTTCGCACATTGTGGCGCCCTTGACAGGAAACGCAAACCTATGGTGTTCATCACCTAAGTGTTTAACCACAGTGACTCGTACTATCCCGTGGTGTACCTCATATAGTGGATACTAATCATAGGCAAGCCAGCACCATGGGTTCCTTCATCCCATGGTGTTGCTCATATAGTGCTACTAATCACAGGTACTGTAAAAGCCGTCGAGCCCTCGTTTGCTACTAATCACAAACCTATTTGGTACCCAACATAGTGGTACTACGCGCAAGTGAAAGCGACCCACGGTGTTCCCCGCGTGGTGGTACTAATCTCTAGGAGTTTCATGGTTCTAATATAATCATCCCTTGGTCGCCCCTTTTAGTCGCCTCTTACGACAGGCAGGGGATACCGTGGGTGTATTCTTCGTCTGCATCCCCCACCCACAGCGGGTTGTATGTTTGGTCCGCGAGAGTTATTTCTCTCAAGTCCGCCGGCAAGCCGGTTAGGACCCCCCTATCCGCCACCTGCGACGCGCCACGTGGGAGTATCACCTCTCCCCCTGCTAAGCCAGCGTAGTAGGTTCGTGGAGATCTACAACTAGAGGTGTTCAAAAGAGCAGGATTTCAGCCGACTTGGTAGCAGAGTATGTCCATGTTGAGGATGAGTTGAGGAGACAGACATTCACCACATTCGCGGCTTCTTCACGACAAGGGCCAGGAGGAGCTGTGCCCGTAAGGGTGTATGTTTTTTTTAGACATCCTCTGATCAGTCGGCCATGTTTCGTTACTCATCTGGTAAGCTAGCGTAATATTATATAAGCATCCAATAATAATCTAAACATGAATTTCAAAGGCCAGATGGAGAAACTCGAGCTGAAAGAAAAGGCAATTTTTAAGAAAGATCACAGGACCAAAATTTCAGGATAATAATACACACCAAGAATCAAACTCTCTAAAAAAAAAAAAAGAGAATCAAACTCTCTAAAAAAAACAAAAAAAAACAACGCATTTTTACGGTCATCTCAGAATGAACTCTAATAGATTAAGCAAACAAATCTTTGACTTCTTCCGTAACCGCAAAACAAAATTAAACTAGTTTAAAGAAACTGAAAAAGACCTAGTAGAATTCAAAATTACAGAACATCCACTATTCGATTGAACAGCTAAAGTAATAACTAAAGACGAAAATATAAGGCTTCATTAAAACTAAACCTATCTCGGAAGATGAAAGGAAATGAAGATCAGACAGAATGTAGAAATACTGGGTACTAAGAAAAGAACAATACACAGAGAAATGATTGATCCAGCGTACCCCAATGAAGGCGAAACGAAATAAGAAAAATCTGGATCGCTTGAACTTTCTAATAGAGAAAGAATTACTGAAAACTGTTGAGTGTTTCCCGAGACGAGACTCCATATACAAACTACAGTATCTACTATACTAGAGTCAATATGTTCGTGAACTGACGCCTATAGTGTATGCAACACATTGTACACCTATGTACGTACTACAGTTAATATGCTCGTGGTCTGGCGCTAACAGTACAAGGATCACAGTCTTTTCACCTGCCTTTACATGTCGTTTTCCCGTACTGGTGATCCGCGCGCTTTCGACTCGATCATCTCAAATGTTTTGCTAGCGGATTTGTCTCATTTTTGGCAAAACTTGAAATTTACCCGTTGCTCAAACAACCGTCGTTCTGCCTCTTGCTGGGACTAGCGAAGAACTGTCACGGCAACACCCTATGCTGCAAACTCTCAGCTATAATGCACCACAGCAACAATCGACTTAATGACTCTAAGATTATAACAATTAACTGCCAGACATCCCGTGAACTTCTCTGTAAGAAGAATGTTGGGGAACATTTTGGACAAGAAAACAGACAGCTGGTACAATTTCATTATCTGCCTCATTTTGTCGGTGCGTGTTTTCATTTTCACTTGGTGGTCACGGAGAACTCCATGGGCGCAGTCCAGTTGATGACTAGACCACGGCTGGCGAGTGTGTGGGGCGAGCAGGTATTTTTTAATCTCTCGACAATTTAACCGGCTCGGCCGCAAAAGTTTCACGTGCATAGCGCGCGGTACATCGCTCTACCTGATTGGCATTCCAGTGACGGCATGGCGTACATCTGTTGTGGGCGCTGGTAACTTTGAAAAGCGACGAAACCAGGGATACTTATAAATAATTCTCTCTCTAATCCCCAGGGACATTCATATGAATCGTATCGAACATTACAGCAATGAAAATTACAAACAAAAGTCTATAGATAAAAGCCAGCCCAGAAAGAGTAAACGTTTGTTAGAATACTTCAAATAGTGAAAGCACAAAGGCAGAACCATTCACATAATGAAAAACATGTTTGAATGCTTTTAGGTATTACTGTATTCCTCTGAGTTACTTTTTGCAGGTCTAGGAGTAGCAACAACTTCCGGCCGGGTTCGCTATTTGCTTTACGTCGCACCGACACAGATAGGTCTTATGGCGACGATGAGATAGGAAAGGCCTAGGAATGGGAAAGGAGCGGCCGTGGCCTTAATTAAGGTGCAGCCCAAGCATTTGCCTGGTGTGAAAATTGGAAACCACGGAAAACTATCTTCAGGGCTGCGAGAAGTGGGGTTCGGGTCCACTATCTCCCGGATGAAAGCTCACAGCTGCGCGCCCCTAACCGCACGGCCAACTCATGCCGGGTTTGAAATATCTTCAGAAATCAGACGAAAGCACAGTAGGAGAAGGAGAGACCACGGCCCGTCCTTGAACCGGCACATAATAATAATAATAATAATAATAATAATAATAATAATAATAATAATAATAATAATAATAATAAAGAAGAATCAAACTAGACATGGCGTACCACACGCCGCAAGACACCTATCAATGAATGTCAAACTAAGGCACTATAATGCAATAGCCAGACCGTCAGTCCTCTATGTAGCCTATCCCTAAGAAGAGCCCTC